>NC_056733.1:874156497-874158997 GCF_019279795.1 Protopterus annectens
CCCTGCTAATTATATATACTAGATTTTATATCACACAAATATGGGGTAAGGACATACTCCCCAGCCCCAGAAATTGATCTTGGACACCAGTTGACACTCCCTGCTAATTATATATACTAGCGTTTATATCACACAAAGATGGGGTAAGGACATATTCCCCAACCCTGGAAACTGCGTGATCTTGGACACCAGTGAACCAGCTGCTAAGTCGATTATAAATGGTTGACTAAACAGCTGTCGACCAAGCACCCACTCCATCTTTCAGAGGGAACCCAACCCAAATAAAATCACAAAAAATTTAAATTACAGTAAATATACCATTAAACTTTTTTTTTCCAGGGGAGCAAAGCCCCCCCCCCCCCTGTACCTCCTGCTTACATACATTAACTCCATAGTTGTACAACCACAGAAGAAATATAAAACAGTCCACACAGTGAATCACTGCTGGCAAAAAGAAACTTCTGGAAGGGGGTATGGGTTACAGCATGAGTGGAAGTAGCAAAGCAGAAATGCATGCCCCCCCACACAACTTACCTGATTATCTATAATGACCTCATAGTCACAGTCCTTAAACTGTGCTTTTCTCAAACAGAAGACTGTTTCCATAAGAATGACATTCCAGAGCTTCCATGAAGTTCTTTGATAGGTAGGTAATCCAATGCATAAAATGCATTAATTGTAAATACATTGTCCTCATAAGGCAGGGAAGGAATACAGGAGCATATGCATGTGCTCACTGACACACACACACAGACACACACACACACACACAGCTTCCATTAATGTCTTTATAAGACCACCCCGTAAGGCCTACTGCCTGTGAGTGTTTAGCTCGGGCACATTTTCTCGAACATCTTACACCTGAATTTTGTTTCCTCAAGTTACCCTGTTGTTACATTGAAGGCTGGGACTGGAGGGAGAGGAAAGAACAGAACTGAAACGCATTTTAAAGTGCATTTTGCACTTTATCCAAGTTAGTGCAATGTCGAAGTTAATATAAACAAACAGTGAGCAGAGAGAGGTTGCCCCCTGTAATAAAATACTTTTTAAGTGTTTTAGGTTCTTTTTAATTTTGCCTAGTTTGGGTGTAAACAGTTATCACTACCACGCTCGTTACATATAAGCAGTTTAATCTCAAAAGAATGGGAAGCTATACATACGAGTGTGTGTGTGTGTGTGTGTGTGTGTGTGTGTGTGTGTGTGTGTGTGTGTGTGTGTGTGTGCGCGCATGTGTGTCTGTGCATGAGTGTCTATCTTTATCTCTTTAAAGCCACAGACAGACACGCACACACACAGACACACACACACACACACACACACACACACACACACACACACACACACACACACACACACACACACACACACACACGTGTGTGCATGCATGCATGCATACAAGCATGCTCATATTCATGCCTGTGCATGTATACACATGCATGTGCATGTACTATGACAAGGGTGACACCTTCTCTCAGGGAATTAGTTCAGAACCCACACCAGGTCCACTTGGAAACAGCAGACACTGTACCTAGGATAAGCCTTTGAAACAAAAATGCATGCATTATTTACCGCTTCCCAAGTCAAACTTAAATGTACAAGTTGATAGGAAAAGAAAAACACAATGTTTCAGCAGTATATCAATACAGCAGTGATTTCTCCTTTAGCTACTACTGAATTTCATTCAGCTTTCAGTCTGTTTACACTAGCAGAGCATAGATGTATTCCCTTGTCTGAGTTTCAGTAGTTAAATCCACAGCCCTTTCTCTTTTAAGGAGGGTGGGGGATGGGGACAATTCCATTCAGGCACACAATGCTTCTCCTGTACAGGTCTTTCGGACTGCAAAGGCACACCACCTTCTTTTTGAAAACTGCCAAGTGTTAGCTTTTGGCTTACCACAGTCCAAACTCAGTCTTGCTTTACACAACAGTCACTCCTCCTTAACTCCCCTGGTGAGGTATTGCAAAAGTATTCCAGCTTTTACTGTACAAGGTGCACTGGGCCATTTGATCTGCACTTACCATCAGACAGCCTGCCCTCATCTCATTAACTAACCCTCCTTTGAGCATAGGTCAGACCAAGCTGTTTAGTGTTTCAGCCCCTACTCCGAATTATGCCACACAACAAACATGTTTTGTGATTATGAGCTTAAGTCCAGTATATATAATTAAGCCAATACTTTGTTTTTCTTTCTAGCTCCACTGTTTGAATTCAGTACAACTTGTAGAAACTGACCCATCTGCTAAATGTATTTGTTTATTTGTTAATCAGGAATGTCCTCTGGGCAGAACCCATTTTTTTTCAGAAATGCACTGGGAATAAGAGCTCTAAAAGCAGTTAACGCTTTGATATATAGTGTTATGCAGCAGGTATGCAGATGAAAAGAAGAAAAATAAATACACTGTATAAAGTGCTCAGCATTCACAGCACAAAAAGCAGGTATATAGGCAACGCGGCCTACATTTATGTAAGCTTAAAATACACATGTTTTTCAAAGGCAGC
>NC_056733.1:874163997-874238997 GCF_019279795.1 Protopterus annectens
ATGTCCAGATTTTCGCAGAATGTCCACATTTTTTGCTTCATATTTTTGGTCTGTTCCAAGTAAAATTTGTGGTTTTTTGGCAAATCATTGAAAACTGAAGTCACAAAACAATGATAAGCATCTGAGTTTTCAGATTTCATTCCCTTCAAAATAATACGTGTTTATGCAAAACCTGTTATTTTATTAACTTTCTAAGTTTATAACAGCAGTATTTAAAGCCCTTTATTGTTGCCCTTTATCTCCCCCTTATTTTTGGCTTTGTCCAGAAATCTTGCACAAAAGGGTTGAGAGGTACGTTTTGCAGTAGCAGGTATGAGGTTGTGAGTACAACATGGAATTTTCTGGTTACACTCTTAAACAGGAGGGACTCAGCACATCCAAACTGAGTAAATCTTTCTGTCTTCATAGCATTTTTCCCATGCCTATAACGCTTTTTAAATTCTACGAGCGGGGTACTATAGGCTACTTCCTTTGTGCTGATGTTCAGGTGACATGATATACATGCATATAGATATATATATATATCTTTCCTGCAACAGTTAACTGCAAACCGACTTTCCAGGTCTCAGCACCTCAATACATTTCACAAAGCAACAGCAACACCATTAAGCATCTAGTCTATACAAATAAGAGCAATGGCATCAAACAACAACCTGGCTCACACACACACACACACACACACACACACACACGTATGCAAAAATAACACATTAACAACAAATCCACCCATATAAATTGAAATATGATCCACTAAGCAGTCTCACACATGCAACGACTGCACCAGAAAGCTGCATGTATGGTGTCTGTACCACACCTGCAAAAACAGAACTAATAATAAAAGAAAAGAATCACCCAAGAAACAACTATGCGTGCATAACACAACCAGCATTGCCAGCTGCGCTTGGAAATCAAACTCTCCTTGTTGTTGTGGAACTGCTGTTTACTACGCGCGCACGCCCGAGACACCAGCCATGCATGCTCCATAACAAATGGTGCAGGTTGCTCGCCTCTAGACACTTGCACCTAACAATGTGTCAAATGTACCCAACTGTCACTTATATGACATTATTTTGTAATGTACTACTGATCTGGCAAGGGTGCATGGTTAGCTGAACCACAAGCCCTTGTAGCTGTGCAGAGCTAACACAAATCTTCCAAGCTGTTTGCTAGTTGCTACTCACAAGTCTAGATTACCTTTCGCAGAAGACTCAGTATCCTGAGTGCTCTTTCCAGTTTATGCTCCCGAACCAATGCCTGGATTTCTCGGATCCAGCCTACCCTCCTCACATAAGGTGCTGGGCTGCTCTTCCACAGCATGCCTGGCAGCTTCTCCGGACTCAGAAGAAGGGAGGCGAAGAGGAAATGTCTCCGGCTGCGAACCCCACCATCGGCTGCCCTCTGCGCAGGGTGATGCTGATCTCTCCGGCTGTGGGGCACGTCTTCCTCAGCTCCCCCTCCATGCTCCTCGTCATCCAGGCTGCTCTGGCGACTCAGCCTGGCTCCCATCCCGCTCCGGAGGCACAGGGGATGCACTTAGCAAGGAGTCTAGAAGCTGCAACTGGACAGTACCAGACAGCCAAGCACAGCGTTTTAGTATTATTTTGTTTGACTGGAAATGCAGAAAGGATGCAAACCTAAGGATGGAAATGAAGCCCCTCTAACGCTGCAGGAGGGTGACTGGTTGTAAGCCTTCTCTGTGTCTGGCACTGGTGTTAAGAGCTGTGCAGTGCAACGACTTGCTAAGCACACGCACGTCCCCAGGGAGGTGGCAGCGACTGTCTGCTCACGTGTGTGAGATGGGCGGGCTACAGGTGGGGAGGGGGCATCAGAAGTCACAGGGCGAGACAAAGCAGAAAGACGCGAGGTCCCAGCAGCGATACAGCTGCAGTTGCTCTATGGCTGGAGCTGCTGTCTGTTACTACTTGTATACGCCTCTTGCTCCCCCTCGCCCCCACCCAACCTGTCTGCTGTCTGCGTGCCTGGCACCTCTGAAGAGGGATGGACCGCACCACCCCCAAACCGTAATGAGTATTCCATGTGTTCATGTTTGGGACACATCGCTAGCATTGCTCCTCCAAAACGCATCCCTTTCCTACATAATGTTGCATTATTTAATGGGTTCCAGTGCTGCTCCAAACAAAAAGCTGCCAGAAAATCAAAGGCTGCTTTTGCAGCTTGTACGCGTGTGTATCTTAATATTCGTATATATAATATATATATATATATATATATATATATATATATATATATATATATATATATATATATATATATATATATATATATATGTATATAGATATATATGATATATACACACACACACATACAATTACAAAAAAGGCTTTTCAGACGGAACTGTAAAAATTGCTAAAATTAACTGCTTCTCACAGTAATATGGTCACTCGACTTTTTAAATGACAAACCATACCTTTGTGTGCAGCTGCATATACATTTAAAACGTAATATTCATTCATTTTTCTCACAGCCAATGCCCTTTTAACCAATTTAGAAAGCTGAGAACCGGAGAATATCACGGTAAACAAGGAGCATGCGGGAGAAGAAAACATTTCTGGAAGAAACGCCAGCCCATGGCTGGAAGGGCACATCCCTTCTGTCAGTCTGTAGGATCACCAGTTCACCTGTCGACCTGTCTGTAGGGTGAAAGACTATAAGAAAACCTACCCAGACACAACTCTGAAAATACCCCGTTTGAATAAAGAAGTAAGGAAGCAACGACCCTTACAGCAAAACACTGGTAGTATGAATACATTTTGTTCATCGATTTACCTTAATTCATTTTCGGTTAAATAAAAACAGTGGTACTGAAAGGGTGCCTTTCTTTTTTCAACTTTTTAATTTAATCCTCGAGTAAGTTATTTATAGCTTCAAATACGTTTTTGATATTGTGTGTGGATCGCGCCATCGCAAATATATTAAGATATGTACACCACACGTACATGCACACCATACTTCTAAGGGCAAGAAATCGGGGCAAAGCTAAACAGTGGGCGGACAAGGGTCCCAAAATAGGGACAGATTTTAAATATTGCTCTTATGAACTTAGAAAATTGCTAGAATAACAGTAGTTTTGGAAGGATATGAAGGCTGAAACTCGAATGTATGTCCTTATTTAGTTACTTCAGTCTTCAGTGGTTTGCCAGAAAGCTACAAATTTTATGAGGAACACACCAAAAATAAGAGGCAAATATCTGGACAGTTGAGGGGTATGATGCACACAACAGTAAATTACCATTCAATGAAGTGATGTACTGCAAATGCACTAAAATGGTTTCTATGGCATGGACTGCTGGTTCTTGGTACTGGGGATCCAGGTGTACTCTAGCCCATTCATACCCACCCATATCTTGTGCTTTTACAGTATTTGTCTATGTACTCATCTAGGCAATATTATCTGAAAAGGGCACAGTAAGTGGTAAGGAAAAGGAAAAACTTTTTTTCTTTACAAACTTAATAGTGACCAATGCATTTTAGTGAATGCTGACTATATATATATATATATATATATATATATATTAAACAGAGATCTCCATACAGCATGGAACAGGAATATTCCCTTTTCCTCACTGTAGTGTGATCTCGGAGTTGGTATATATTAATAGCAGGGGTGTGGGGGGGGGGTGTTTTCATTTTTTTTTTTTTTTTAATGTTTGAAGTTGCAAAACTTTGTTCATATGGTCCCAGCCGTATGAGATTCAAAGTTTTGTAATTTCGAATATTCAAAGTAGACCAATCTGTGTGTGTGTGTGTGTATATATCCATATATATATATATATATATATATATATATATATATATATATGTATATTATATATACATACACACACACGCACACACATATATACACATACATTTTTTTTAAATATTTTTTTGTATGCTTTCCACACCCCTCCCACACCTTGGCTAGAGACATGGCACATTTTCAGATATGCTGGACCCAGCGAGAATGCCCACTTCCACATACGTGTGATTATTGAGTTCTATTACACATTGGTTATCCAAACCTCCCCTTAATAATAAGTGAATTTGCCTGCATCTGTTTGTATATTTGTTTACTTGTAAATATGTGATAATATTTTCACCAGCTTGCACGAATCCACACACCAATTTTCTAATTTACTTGTCCAATGTCAAGAGTGGTAGGAAACTTCTCCAGCATCTCTAATGGATCCTTCGAGACCCCCAGTATTCTCTTGTAATCTGAAATATATAATCTGTCTGACATGACCTAGTTTTGCCCTGAGGTCTTCTTCTAGTGTGTAAGTACATGCGTGTTTGTCTATGTGAGCCAAAAACTGTAGAAGACCAAGTCATGCCTCTGAAATAAGAATCAAAGTTTTCCTGTTACACTAGAGTCATTGTTCATTTAGCAGAAGATAAGAGCTACAAGAGACTGCTCTGACATTTAATGAGAAAATAAATCACAGCACAAGATATGTTTAGGTAGATTAGTTAAATCCAGAGAAGGAAAGCAAGACGTGGTAATTTATAAGTTGCTGGTGTGCCTAAACAAGCAATGTTTGTGAGACAGGTGTTCTGGGTAACAGAAAATATGAATTTCCAATAATATTCAGTTCATGGTGACGAGAAATGGAGGGACTACCATGAGAATAAGATATAAAGTTAGAATGTATTATTTATTTGTTTATTTGTCTTTTAATGGGAACGTCTGTCTGGAAACTGAAATCCCCATTTGCAGCAGAGACCTGGGGAGAAAAGCTCCAGAACAAGGACAGAAATACATTTTTCTACAATTCAAAATAGAAATGGTCAGCGAACATTATTTACAAAGTATTTCAAAGCAAAGGTCAACAAAAGTATAGTTGTGTGAAATCTTTACATAACGGTAGATGTCCTTGCCTTCTTGCCTTCACTGTTGCAGTATTCAGTCTATTAATCTGCCTATGTTTTCCCTTGTCTCCAAACTGATATTGAGAGGGTGCTTCATACTTTGGACATGCATAGGTAACTTAGAGTTTATTTGGATATGACCAAGGCTATCAGAAAATCTGATCAGTTATTTGTTTCTTTTCATCCTAGATCTTTGGGGCTTGGTGTATCCAAGCAGACTCTTTCTTTTGGATTTCTAAGGCTATTTCATTTTGTTACACTTTTCATGGCAAGAGCCTTCCTTTTTCTACTAAGACTCATTCTACTAGAGCTGTGGTGAGTTAGGGCTAGTTTTGCTAGTTCAGTTCTTCATTTTGTTAGGGGATTCTTCTGCCCCTTCCTCCTCCTAGTTTCTTCTTTGGCACTCTCCCATATAGTTAAGGATACTGCAGCAGTGAATGTAAGGACATAGTACAGTTGTGTAAAATCTTACCATATTTGTAGATGTCCTTGCCTTCACTGCTGCAGTAATCGCTTCCTCCCTCCACCTCCCTAGTTCATTTCCTTCCTGGATGTACACATTATCTCTTGGGTTCCTTGGACTAGTGTTCCTCCTGTGGCAATCAGTTCTGTTTTTGTTAAGCCTGAGTGTCACCTTTATACCCTATGGCAGGGTGCATATGGTGACGTTCGGCATACCTTTTAAATTCAGAAGTCTTTGGAAGACTGGCTGGATGTCAGGTTTCCGTGGCAGGGAATCCCCTATATTTAAGAATACTGCAGTAGTGAATGTAAGAACATAATTATTTACAAAACATATCTGATTAAGGTGTAAAGACAGGTGAAGGCGCCAGCCTAGCCAGACAGAATTTTGTAGATAATTCTGTCATTTATAAATATTAATATAAGCCACAGGCTTGTTCTTTTAAATGGGAAAAAATGGTGTTAAATGTGGAACTGCAAAAATGTAACAACAGTGCACTCTGCTGTAAGAAAGCTGACAAGTCAATTCTTTGATGTCAGAACTCAAAGCCGATATGTCTGGATGAAGGAATTCTGCCTCTTGTTTTGAGGCCAGAGTTAATGGCTAGAATTTCCATGTATAATTTCTTTTATTGCTCTGGTTCTTGTCCAGCTGCAAGATTAAAGGGGCTACTAACCTCTGAGAGTCTGTTAGCCACGGGACCAGAAAGAAATTATGTAATCTGAAATGAATCAGGGATACTGTGTTATTAATTTAAGGAGAGAAAGAATGAGACCATTAGAACATTTGTCTTGAGAACATCCAACTCACCACGTGCCTGAGTCTGTATGTAAGTAGGATCTTAGACTTTAGTGTTTCTCTTAGAAATAGCTAGGAATAGGAAGATTAGACTAGTTTGTTTTTTCTGTGATGTCAGAACTCTTCTACTTTATTATTTGAAGTATTTCTCAGTGATCTCTGAACTCTTGACTAGCACTGTGTAGTAAGAAGTATTGTCTTGTGTTTTTATTATTTATTATTACATATTTTTAAACCTTTCAACTGTGGCTGTTTTGTGTAGAGATAATTTAAGCTCTAAGAATACATTGCATGTATATAGTGATACTGTACCAAGCCACTTCAAATAAGTCTTGACTGTTAGGTTGCACTTACCATTTGGATAATAATATTGCACAGTATAATTGGACACCCTTTCATAAGGGCCTTTGAATAGCTGATAAATATTAGCTGGGTGGTGGCAGTGATTTCTACTGTATAGTCTGGGTAAAAGGGGCACAGCTGCAGAACCTGTGCCAGCCTTCCCCAGGAGTGTCTGTGTGGTTGTATATAACTCTTATCTCGAAGTGTGTGTCAGCTACTTGGGCAGGGACATGAAGCGCTGGTTGGACAGAGAAGGTGCTGGAGGTTTTAGCTTACCCACTAGGCTGAGATCTGGACCCTGTAGCTGTGCCAGTGGGGAGTCTTATTGGGGACCTGGAGAGAAAGGGAGAAACCAGCCCCAGACTGACTGTGATCTCTGTGTGCTCTTAAGGGAAATTGTGTTGGGCAGCTGTGGTGGTGCAGCGGTTAGCATTGCCACCTCACAGCAAGAGGTTCTCCAGTTCGATCCTCGGCTGGGGTGCCTTCTGTGTGGAGTCTGCATGTCCTCCCTGTGGTCGCATGGGTTTCCTCTGGGTGCTCCAGTTTCTTCCCACATCCCAAAGACATGCTGTAGGTGGAATGGATACTCTAAATTGGCCCTAGGTGTGAGTATGTGCATGTCTGTGCCTTCTGTGGAAGGTTGGGCACCAGGCTGGCAACTCAACACTGTAAAACCCCACTGTCAATCATGAGCAGACAGGTGATCCACTGTAGCGACCCCTAACCGGGAAAAGACGAAAGAAGAAGAAGAAGTACTTTACTGTGTGTGTATTTATTATCCTTTCCCTATATGGACACCCCTTACTGGTGTTAGTGGTGAGGATTGAGGCTCCTTGATTGCTGGGCCAGTGCACGGGCATCACATAAGGAAATGCATATTTTCAAGATATTGTGACTAGAATCAAAAATACTATATTAATATACTTGTGTAGTATCCATAGCGGACATAGTTAGGATCGCACACTTCAGACTGTAGGTGTGGTACTGTTGCGTAGTTTATTAGCTGCCAGGTGATATTTTAGGAAGGATTTTAATTGTTAGAGATTATTCAAACGTCTGATCTGTTTTGAAATTTTGTTCCATGCTTTGGAGATGGTGACAGAAATAGTGAGTCGATTTAATAATTATTATATTTATTAGCAAAAGTTACTTTAAGTTTTGAGGATCTTAGGGTTCTGTTTGGTACATGCCATTGGATGATATTAGACTCTGAGGGTGTTTAAGAGGATGGTGAGTGTTTGTGTACTGTGAGTAGCTGTGAAAGGGTAATTTGTTGAGTAAGTTCAAGCCAGTTGAGGTTACTGAGTGCCATGCAGTCGTGGGAGTGGTTTAGGAGGCTGCAGGTGAATTTGCTAATTTTGTTGTAAGTGGTTTCAAATTTGTCTTTGCTGGAGGAAGAGTTGAGATTTGTGAATGTTGTTGAGGCATTTAGGAAGGAGAAGGGATGTGGCAGCTATTTTTTTGCTATGATCACTTAGGTGTTTTGCTGTATAAAGACAGTGTAGCTTGTAGTGTGTCTTTTTGAGTGCAGTGAATGTGCGGATCGGATTTTAACTCGTTATCAATGATGATGACTTCTATACTGTGGTGGTACAGCGGTAGCATTGTTGCCTCACAGCAAGAGGTTCTCCTGTTCGATTCTCGGCTGGAGTGCCTTCTGTGTGGAGTCTGCATGTCCTCCCCGTGGTCGAGTGGCCTCCAAAAGACATGCGTGAATGGGCGTGCCTTCGCTGAAGGTTGGGCATCGGGCTGGCAACTCAGCACCATTAAAATCTATGCCAATCATTAGCGGACCGCTGTGGTGACCCCTAACCAGGAAAAGACATACATCAATGATGACTTCTAACAATTTTGTGCTGTTGATGTTTTCAATGTCTGTGTTGCTTGAGGAGATAATATTAAGGTCAGTATTATTTTAATTTATGTTTTTTTGGTAGGAATAGGATTAGTTTGGTTTTGTTGGGGTTTAAGAGTAGTTGAGATGTATTTAGCTAGTTTTCTATAGAGTGAAATCTTCCTGTGTGATGGTGTCTAAGGTGGAATGAGAAACAGAGTAAGCAGTCCCTAGATTTGAAGCAACAATATATATATATATATATATATATATATATATATATATATGTACATTCAGAGTCTTCTTTTTTTTCAAATAGCAGTGTTTATTAAACCATTCCTTCTGACAGATGAGAGGCTTTGTTGTCTTGTCAAGACAACAAAAGCTCTCATGTGTCAGAAGGAATGGTTTAATAAATGCTACTATCTGAAAAAGAAGACTCTGATTTCTCTTCATCTCTGTATATTTTTGCTTGAAATCTAGGGACTGCTTACAATGCTTCTATTTCTATTTCAGTTCCAACTGTACTTCAATAGCACGTTTTTCCTCAGAGAGAGCCCCGAACAGTACATCTTTTGCCGGTGTTTGTGTTTTCGATCATTTCTAAGGTGGGAATATTTGGGACTGAGCAAACTAAAGGTGAGTCTTCAGCATATTGTATTTTGGTGGCAAGTTTTGATTCCTTCTGCAGGTCATTAATGAAGATATTGAAAAGTATTGGCCCAAGTATGGTGCCTTTGGGGACTCCCGTAGTGATTGGAAGGAATCTGGAGTGGGACTCCCTCCATTTTATAAACTGGGGGTGATTGTTTAGGGAGTTGTTAAGTCTTTAAGACATAGTCTTTGGAGGAGTAGTTGATGTGAGACCATGTTGAAGGGTTTTGACAAGTTCACTTTGATTAATGGTATCTAGGAAATGTAGCAGGTTAGGTTTGGTGCTGTAGTGGGGGATCAAAAACCATATTGGGTATGAGAAAATAATTGGTTATGGAGTAGAAAGGCTAGGAGCTGCTGATTTATGCATTTTTCCTAGTACTTTGGAGATGTGAGGAAGGATTGCTATAGGGTGATAGTTTGACAGCGGATGTTCCACCTTTGTGTAATGGTATTATGGAGGCAGCTTTCCATAGGGCTGGCTGTAGTTTTCTGAAATGGATCTATTAATCAGGATAGAAGCAAGTTAGCAAATGGTGTCAGCGGCTATACTGAAGCATTCGCATAGCAGGTTTTCAGGAGCTAGTCTTCTGGCTTTCAGTTTTTTAATTTATTTATTTATTTTATTTATTTTTATTTTACATTTGTTGACCGGGCTAGTCTGGTTGGATAACAAGTCCATTTTCAGCAGAGGCCCGAGGAGAAAAGCTCCACTTTCTACTAGTACATTACATAAGAAATATATTGCTAAAAAATACATCTTAAGGATTAATAACACTGCAAGAGAGATATTCAACAGTAATGTAACAAGTTTTCTCAAAAAAAAAAAAAGAAATGTACTGTTCTTCAATTCCAACAATTTTACAGAGAATGTATAATACTTATAGTTCTAATAGTGGTAGAATCAGAACAGGAGTTGGAGTGGAGAGGAAAGGAGTAGAGGAGTAAGAGAGTAATAGATAAGATAAATTAGTCAGGTGTACTGCAGGAACAGAGCCAGTGGTTTTGGAAGTACAGTTTAATTTTCTGTTTGAAAAGAGGCAAAGATGTAGTCAGAGTTATGTCACTAGGTAGAAGATTCCAGTTTCTACCTACTGTATTAGTGAAAAGACAGTCACCAGCAAAGTTGTTTGACTTAATTGCTTTGGCCATTAGTTTATGAGATTATTTTTGATGGTATTTTTCTTAATGGTTGTTAGGTTGAGTTGGGGTGTAGAGCTATGGCTGGGGGGATCAGTTGGGTGGGTATAAGCTATTACAGGTTGAGTTAGGGTGTGGAGCTGTGATCAGGGGGGTTAGCTGGATGGGTATAGTTTGTTATTGTTTGCATTAAATAGAGTACTGAATATGAATGTTGTGTACAGTTAAATACACTGCACAGGCTATGAGAGAGTTCTGCTAGTGACAACATATCTCCAGAGCTTAACAACTCTCCAAAATTGTAAGAGGCTCCCAACCAACCTTCAGTGAGGATGGCAAGCTGAGAGATCATTTTCAAGGACTCCCACTAATGCCATTTAAACAACTACCAAATCTAAAGATTCTCCTTTTAAGAAACACAGTTGGACCAAACCAGACCGGACTAGAACATAGACCAAATGGCACAAAACCCTGGAACCATTCAAGGTGCAAAATATGCATGCCTCTCAACCTCTTAGTGCAAGAAATCTGGACAAAGCCCAAAATAATGGGGGGACAAAGGCCAAAAAATAGGGAGATATTTTTAATATTGATCACTCTTATAAACTTAGACAGTTCTAGAATACTTGGATTTGTATTAGGGTACATTTTCTGAAGGATATGAAATGTGAAACAAGTGTGAAACTCAAATGTACGTCATGATTTAGTGACTTCAATCTATGCGATTTGCTAGAAAATTACAGATTTTCTGAAGAAACAGACCAAAAATATGAGGCAAAAATCTGAACATTCTGTGAAAATCTGGAGAGTTGCGAAGTATGAAAATATGTCAGATGATTTTTATGCTTCCAATAAAACAATTTCACAGAACAGAAGTTTCAAAGTACAGAGTTCATTTACATGCACCTATGTTGTTATCTATTCAAATGAAGAAAATGGAGAGACAGCCAGCCACTCAGAACTAGGATGAATACCCATAAACGCACAGTTACAAACAAAATGGCTGACAAGCCCCTGTCTGCATGCTTTTCCCAGTCTGATCATTCTGTATTAGATATGACTATTATGGTTCTTCAAGGACATTTCTGTACACCTTTGAAAAGAACAACAATGCAGATTAAGCTAATTCAGTTGTTCAGTCTGATAGTCAGTGGTTTAAACTGACACTATAGCTCTTAAGAACTTAAGGTATACTGAAGAGCAGAAAGTGTTTTTTTTTTTCTGGTGATGTGAGATTTTATAGTAAATTTACTTTGGAACTGTTAAGATTATTGCACTTTGTGTTCTAACAACTGGGTTTCTTCATGGCAAGACAGTAGTCACTTTGACAAAAGGCAACATTCTTCTAGTTAGAACAGCAGTGACTATAAACTTAACAGAAAGATTTTAATGTTCAGATAGTTTTATCAGTAGGACAAAACTTTGTGCAGGACTGCTATTTTTCAGAGGTATCTGTCAGATCCTTAGACTGACAAAGCATGTTTTTTAGGTCTTTCTTTCATGTAGCTAACCAATAACCTGTGTGGTGTACTAACTGCAGACAACATGCATACAGTTAAACATTTTATATTCTCTTGGTGGTCCCTGATTTTCTCGTCACCATGAGCTGGACGTTATTGCAAATTCATATTCACACACACACACACACACACACACACACACACACACACACACACACACACACACACACACACTGTGTCTGGTTCTGAGGTGAAAAGTCATACTAAACATTTCAGCAAACACATTTTTCCACACTGGCATTCATCAAGTATCTTTTTTAGTCAACTGCAAATAAATTATGTACTTCACTTTCTAGGCACAAGTAGATATTTGAGCACCATATCTATCAGTAACTTAATAACTCCTGATGAAGGGCTCTTGCTTGTCTAAAAGATCGAGTAATTGCTAAACCCGTGTTGGTGCAATAGAAAGTATTACATCACATCTGTTTTCCAGTATCTTTGCGTTTTCTATTAGTGGAATAACATTACATCTCTTAATTTTTTTTCTTCCTTTGATGTTGTGTCTTTCGGCTTATCCCGGTTAGGGGTTGCCACAGCAGAACTCTGGTCTGCTAATGTTTGGTAGTGGATTTTTACGTGTCGAGTTACCAGCCCTGATGCACAACCTTCAACGAAGGCACACCCATTCACGCATGCCTCCACACAGAAGACGCTCTAGCTGAGAATCGAATGGGACAACGTCTTGCTGTGAGGTGACAATGCTACCGCAGCACCACTACCGCGGGTGTACCTAAATAAATTCTGCTCTTGTCCTTCACCAGTTGATTCCATTGCCTTAAACCACTGTCTATGCCTTTGACTTCCACTACCATGTAAATAGTTGTATTGATTAAGCAATCCCTAGTGCATTAAATATAATGACAAATTGAAAAACAAATCCACATGGTGGAATGTCCATATAAATGAATCATATTATAACAGAAATAAATTGCTTAATGCCTTTGAGAAGTTTCATTCTTCTTTCCTTAAGGAAACTAGCAAAGAGCTTAGGGGAACCATTAGGACAGATAACATACCAGATTGCCTGATTATCAGTAAAAAATATAGCCCACCAACCCCCTTCTTAATCTCTTTAGACTAAGCCTCTCAACTGGTTCCATTCCTGAAGCCTGGAAAGAGCCACTGCAATCCCAATAACCTACTCCAGAACTATACACACACTAGTTTTACTTGTCTCATATGTAAACAGTGGTACATATTATTTCAGATCTCATTACTCTGGATATTTAAGATCTTTTATCCCTGGACCCTGTCCAATTCAACTTTGTCAAAGGAAGGTCCTGTCTCTTTAACCTCACTAATTTTGTTGAAACAGTCACTGAAGCAGTAGATAGTTATTACCATACAGCATACCTGGACCCAGTGGCAGTGACATATCATTGTGAAATGGAGCTCCCTCTGCAACCATTCCAGTGTCCCATCAGTTGGCTCTCTCCACTCAATTGCCATAAACACTAAAACTGTCATTGTGCATACCATTTTCTTCTTTACTCTTGCAGTGATTACAGAGAAGTGGATTTACATTTATAACTTCTATTTCCAGTTTTATAGCACAAACACCAATTACCATTTGCTAAACACTAAGTAAGTTTATCTTTAGTTCAGTTAGGGAAAAGTACAGTGAAATTAGTTTAGTATCCTTTCTTTTTCTGCATCTGTGAGATTCTATCCATCTGTGTTATTTTATATTTCCCGTGACTGAAAACTCTGAGGTTTATTGTAACTAAATATTAAGTATTCTCCTGTTTTCTATTTTATTATCCATTATTAAATATTTTAGACATTTTCATTGTGGCTGGTCTTTAGGTGAATATTTTTAACATCTTGAGAGTACTTTCCGATACATCATACTACTTTGGTCACACTCTATCATTGATACCAGTATTAATTTGACATAGTATAATTGGTTACTCTTTGTAAATGTACTAGAGTATTTGACTGGTGGCAGCAATCTACACTGTAGTTTAGAGAGAGAGAGAGAGAGGACACATCTAGTGAATCTGTGTCAGCCTTTCCCAGGGTGTGTGTGTGTGTGTGTGTGTGTGTGTGTGTGTGTGTGTGTGTGTGTGTGTGTGTGTGCATGTGTGTATGTGTGTGTGTGTATGAAAAATCAGATATTCAAGTTTGTGTGTCAGATACTTGGATCTGGGACACAGTGCTCCAAAGTGAGTCTTGTTTGGGATCTGGAGAGATAGAGAGTCCAGTCTCACTGGAGCATGTCCATGTGAGCTCTTGAAAGAAATTGTGCTTGATGCAGAGAGCTGCATTTGAAATACTGTGTAAATCCATTACTGGTTTTAGTGACTGCCTCTCTCTGGTGTGAGGATTGAGACTGCTTGATCACTGGTCTGGGGTAAAGAGGGCCATCACATATTGATGTCAGAGTGGTGAGATATTAATTGAATTTCAGTAGCCTGTAAGCAGTTGTCATTGAAGGTTTGTGTACTCTTAACAGCCACAAGGTAAACATTCAACGTTTCAGTTTCACAACAGTTTTATTTATTTTTGTTAGTTAGTTTAGTCAGGGAAAGCAGACAAAGATGTCAGTAGAGGATTATAGCAAGCTGTCAAGGAATCAGTTGTCTAAAGTATGCAAATTGCAAAGCCAAAGGACTGGTGCATGCCAGCCTGACTAAGGAAGATATGATTTCAGTCTTAATCGCAGCTGCAGCATGGTCCAGCAACCGGGGAGATAGCCAGTCTAGTGATGGGGATGTGTAGCTTTCAGAAACAGGACAGCTCACCTTTTCCTTAGAGGACTTAAAATCCATCTAGAGTTAAATAAACTTGAACTGGAAGCCAAACGTTTGGAAGCTGAAGAAAAGGAGAAGCAGAGTCAGTATGAAAGGGAGGTGCTGACCCTTTGTCAGGGTCATGGAGGTAATGGGGAGGGGAATAACTGGAAGCAGAGTCAGCATGAAAGGGAGGTGATGACCCTTCATCAGGGTCATGGAGGTAATGGGAAAGGGAATAACTGGAAGTAGAGTCAGCATGAAAGGGAGGTGCTGACCCTTCGTCAGGGTCATGGAGGTAACTCGGAAGGGAATAACTGGAAGCAGAGTCAGCATGAAAGGGATGTGCTGACCCTTTGTCAGCGTCATGGAGGTAATGGGGAAGGGAATAACTGGAAGCAGAGTCAGCATGAAAGGGAGGTGCTGACCCTTTGTCAGGGTCATGGAAGTAATGAGGAAGGGAATAACTGGAAGCAGAGTCAGCATGAAAGGGAGGTGCTGACCCTTCATCAGGGTCATGGAGGTAATGGGGAAGGGAATAACTGGAAGCAGAGTCAGCATGAAAGGGAGGTGCTGACCCTTCGTCAGGGTCATGGAGGTAATGGGGAGGGGAATAACTGGAAGCAGAGTCAGCATGAAAGGGAGATGCTGACCGTTCATCAGGGTCATAGAGGTAATGGGGAAGGGAATAACTGGAAGCAGAGTCAGCATGAAAGGGAGGTGCTGACCCTTCATCAGGGTCATGGAGGTAATGAGGAAGGGAATAACTGGAAGCAGAATCAGCATGAAAGGGAGGTGCTGACCCTTCATCAGGGTCATGGAGGTAATGGGGAGGGGAATAAGTGGAAGCAGAGTCAGCATGAAAGGGAGGTGCTGACCCTTCGTCAGGGTCATAGAGGTAATGGGGAAGGGAATAACCAAACCACAGAAGCAATTAAGGTCATTAACGTTCTTCCACAGTTTAAAGATGATACTGATTTTGATAGTTTTATTCATGTATTTGAAAGGGTCTGTAAACAGTATGATGTTGACTAAGGACCCTTGGTACAGTTCCTGACCCCCCTTACTCCATGGTAAAGCTGTAACTGTTGTTCCTAAATCGTCTGATACTGACTGTTTAAATTAAGAAAAGTAAAACAATGTTTTCTAAACTATTGTATGTTAACACCTGAAGCTTACAGGAAAAAGTTTCTTGAGCATAGATGCAAGGCAGATGCAAGTGTATGTGATTATATTGATGTGTTAAGCACTTACTTTCAAAGGGGATGTGAGTGGGTGTCAGGTCACCACTTTTGAAAGGCTGGCAGACCTTTTGTTGATGGAACAAGCCCTTAGCACTTTGTCTGAGGACATTAAAATCTGATTGACAGACCGGGAGTTTAACTCTGAAGATGAGCTGAGAAGAAAATGAGAGCTCTACTTAGCAACCAGGGAATCACTGCACAAGGGGATACCCAGTGCTGAACATCAATACGAGGGAACCCATGGTGGGCAGCCTAAGTCACCCCAACAGAGTCTACCAGTAACAGGGGAGGCCACTAGTTTAGGCACATTGCCAGGATCAGTGGTTAGATGTTTTAAATGTAACCAGAGGGGCCATGTAGTATACAAATGTTCATTGAAGCAAGGTGGGGAACGAAAGATGAGGGAGCTAGCAAGTGAGCATAATAGTGTGCCAGTAGTAAGTTGTCTGGAGGCAACAAGGGTACCAAACTGTCACCGAAGTTTGTATCCTATCCTAGTGGATGGAAGACAGGCTATTGCTAAGAGAGACACAGCCTCTGGCATAACCATTATGAAGCCTGCAGTGGTTAAAGAAGAACAGTTCTTGTGTGGGAAGTCCACACCAGTTAGAGCTTTAGGAGGGACCTGATTCCGAATACCTTTGGCTAGGGTTCACCTTGACTGGGAGGGTGGAAAAGGGAACAAGCAGGTAGGTCTGTTTGAGGCTATCCCTTCAGATTTTTTATTTTTATTTATTTTTATTTTTATTTTACATTTGTTAACCGGGGGTGTCTGACTGAGCCGAAAAGGCCCTTTTTCAGCAGAGGCCCAGGGAGAAAAGCTCCACAAAGAAAAATTACAGACACATTTAGTTATTTAGGCATAATCAGTATACACACAAATTACAAGAGACATGTTTTTACAGTAGTATGCGGCACAAACAGTTACAGTGGAGAGAACAATCAAAAAAGATATTAATTTTAAAAATAAAGGTAAGTAATAGATTTGTGGTAATGCCTTAATAGGGAATGATTTTGATAATGTAGTACATGTAGCTACATGCAGTCAGGCTCGGAGACAGGCAGGCAGGTAGGTGTGGTAGTCTGGGGGGCAAGCCAGACAGACCCCCGTGTTTGAAGCTGAGACTGGTGATGTGGTCATTTCAGGGAGGGAGCTACCTTGTAGCAGTGAGCCTGAAAGTGAACCACAGCTGCTGGTAGGTACTGATGTTCCTGTGGACAAGCTGACTGCAAGGACAGAGGTGAGTTGTAGTACCCAGGTTGTCAATGAGGCACCGCTGTCAGAATATAGTAGGTTTCCTATGGAAGGGGAGCTTGGAGGGGTTACAAAGATAGAGTTGAGACAGGCTGAACTTTCAGATCCTACTTTACGAGGCTTGAGAGAGGTAGCTAAAGAGGCATCTGATGCTCAAGAAAAGGGGAGTCTGTACTGTACAGAAACTGGACCCCTGAGGGAGGGCTAGAGGGTGAGGTAACACATCAGTTGGTAGTGCACAAAGCCTACCATCTGGCACTTCTAGCCATAGCCCATGACATTCCTTTTGCAGGTCATATGGGTATAAACCATACCGAGAGTCATATTATGAGGAAATTTTATTAGCCTGGGATTGCAAAGGATGTATCAGGGTAATGCAGGAACTGTGAGCAGTGATAAAAGGTAGAAAAGGCAGGAGACAAGGCCAAAACTCCATTGATGTCTTTGCCTGTGATTGAGGAGCCATTTCAGAAGGTAGCTATGGTTATCATGTGGCCTCTGAGTACCCCAAGTTCCACAGGGAAGAAGTATAACCTGGTGGTAGTAGATTATCCTATTAGATACCCTGAGGTGGTGGCTTTGTCCTCCACTGAAGCAGAGAAGGTGGCAAATGCTTTGTTACAGATTTTCAGCAGGGTAGATTTCTTGAGAGAAATATTAACAGAGGTGCCAATTTCATGTCAGACCTGCTGGCTTGTCTGTGGAAATGCTGTGGGGTAAAGCACCTAAAGACCACCCCCTACCACTCCTAGACTAATGGACTTATGGAGAGGTTAAACTCTACACTAAAAACAATGCTATAGGCATTTGAAGACCAGTTTAGGAGAGAATTGGACAAATATTTGCTCCACCTACTGTTTGCATACAGAGAGGTGCCGCAGGAATCCAAAGGTTTTTCACTCTTTGCATTGTTGTATGGGCATAGGGTGAGGAGGCCTTTAGACCTGATTTGGCATGAGTGGGAGGGTGAGTGTGAATTCCACAAGGAGTCTGTACTAGCATATGCTCTAAACCTCAGGACAAGGCTTTGGGAGCTCATGGGATTGGCCCAGGAGATCCTGGCAGGAGCCCAACAGCAGAAAAAGGTCTGAAATGATGGGAATGCTCAAACCCGAGAGTATGTTGTGGGACAGCAGGTTATGGTGCTCTTTCCTGTCAGACACAATGAGCAGCAGGCAGCTTGAGAGGGACCCTTCAAAGTGGTAAGGAAGGTCAGTATTGTTAATTACATGGTACACCTGCTAGGCAGGAGGCAGGGGCACAAATTGTACTATGGTAACATAATGAAGCTTCAGCATGTCAGGGAGGTCCTGGGCAGACAGCAAAGGGCAGGGTTGACCATTAAGTCCAGTAAGTGTCAGGTGGGGATGGCAGAAGTCTTTTACCTGGAACATAGAGTGGGGAGTGGCAAGGTTAGACCAGACCATGTTAAGGTGGAAGTTATTCAGGCATGGTATGCTCCTGTTACCAAAAAGCAAGTGAGGACATTCTTGGGGACAGCGGGGTACTAGAGAAATCTTGTTCCCAATTATAGTGCAATAACTGCTCCCCTCAAAGATTTGACAAGGAAAAACAGGCCAGATAAGGTGGTGTGGACCCCAGCCTGTGAGCAGGCATTACAAAAGCTTAAAGGGGCTTTTGGAGGACCCCCTGTATTAGCCAGTCCAGATTACAGCAATGCCAATATAGAGGGAGTCTCAAGACAGGCTATAAATTAATGTGTACCCAGACAGGCCCATTTCTCTCAAGCAACATTTTTCAGGGTCACTTGAAAAACTAGCTTGAGTCTTCAAAGAGGGGAGAGATGTGAAGTTGTGAGGTATTCCCATCAGTATCAGGAGAAGTGGGACAGTGCATGTGTGGTTGAAGTTTTGTAAATAGTCTTGTGTTGTTTGACTGTTGATGGTTGCATTAAAAATGTATTTGTAAAATGCTGCAGCAGAATCTTAACCGAGTTCAGAATGTGTATTGTGCCCGAGCCAGGTGACTAGATATGATGTCATTCTATAACCAGCTGAAGAATGGAACTCTGGCAGCAGCAATTTGTTTGTTTTTGTTTTTCTTTGGAACCTTGATATAAAAAAATCTATGTCAGTTATTACAGTTCAGTTGGTCAGTTGTAGTTGTACAGTTCAGTGTTCGTGTGTAGTATCTCATCTTGACTTGTGGAAGTGCGCATCTTAGTAGTACATCTTGCCTTGCAATATTAAATGAGTTAACTAGGGACAGTTTCTCTTTAGTTCAGTTAGAAAAAGTACAGTAAGTGTAGTTTAGTATTAGGTCTTTTTCTGCATCTGTGGATTCTATCCAGCTGTGTTATTTTTGTATTTCATAGGTTCATAGGTAAGTACTAGCCTATCTGCCCGAGGGCATCTTTAAGCCTAGCCAGAATGTGTTGGCTTTCGCTGCCCCCTTCGATTAGTTCCCTGTGCCTCTGCCCAGCAGAGCCACTGCACTGATCTCTGGGGTAACTTTTCTGTTTCCAATCCACTCGTCAAGGTTTCTCTTGAAGAGTGTTAGTGAGGGGCTCTGCTGTGACTGAAACTCTGTTTATTGCAACTAAATATTAAGCATTCTCCTGTTCTCTATTTTATTATCCATTATTAAATATTTTTATACCTTTTCATTGTGGCTGGTCTTTTTGTGAATACTTTTAACATCTTGAGAGTACCTGCGCTTATTTTAATGATACTGTGACAACTCCAATTAGTCTTACTGCTTTGGTCACACTCTGCCATTTATATCAGTATTAATTTGACACATTATAATTGGTTACCCTTTGTAAGAGCCTTAGAGTATTTGACTGGTGGCAGCAATCTACCTTGTAGTCTGGAGAGAGGGGGACACAACTGGTGAATCTGTGTCAGCCTTTCACAGGTGTGTGTGTGTGTGTGTGTGTGTGTGTGTGTGTGTGTGTGTGTGTGTGTGTGTCTGTGTGTGTGTGTGTGTGCATTTGTGTCTGAAAAATCAGATATTCAAGTGTGTGTGTGTGTGTGTGTCACATACTTGGAACTGGGACACAGTGCTCCAAAATGAGTTTTGCTTGGGATCTGGACAGACAGAGAGAGATTCCAGTCCCAGTGGAACATGTTCCCTATGTGCTCTTGAGGGAAACTGTGCTTGATGCAGAGATGCATTTGAAATACTATGTAACTCCATTCCTGATTTTAGTGACCCCCCCCCCCTCTGGTGTCAGTGGTGAGGATTGAGGCTCCTTAACTACTGGCCCGGGGTAATGAGGGGCCGTCTCACAGGCTAATGACTATTTTAACTTTTATCAGTTCAGCAGGATCAGTCATTTATATCCACAGACATTCCCCAAACCCAGCAATTATAGATATATTGTTGAGTGCCTCCCTCTCGGATGTCTTTGTAAAAAAAAATTATGATAATGACCATAGTCACTTATTTCACATTTGTTTCATTCAAACACATAGTTGCCAAAGTATTCCAACTTAATGTCAAGCAGGCAGTCACACCCCCCCGACAAGTGCAGACAAATCCTGCAAAGTGAGATTAAAGACAATTTAAAAATGACTAGATTAGAGCAGACGGTGCTTTCATCCACAGATAGCCCCCATCCCCGCTAGCAGTTATAGCCCCTTTGTTGACAATATACACCCCATATTGTTATGAAGAAATAAATTACGTGTACTTTATTGGTAGCTTTGTACGAGTTTCATTAAACTGCATAAAGATCACTAGCATAATACCATAATATCTAGCCAAGTGTAGCACAGATTAAACACAAGAGTATTTATGAGAGCATAAGAGAAATAAATTATGTATGTCGCATTAAGAATGGTATGCTGGGGAGGTTACCATAACATTTCCTGAACTTGATTAGCTAAACAATAGGGAAGGCCTTGCAAACAATGACAGCAGGCTCATAGATACTAGGCAGGCAGTCCACATTTCCAATTGTGCCAAAGCAGTCTGGTTAAGTGACTTGCTCAGTGATACACAGTAGGTAAATGGAGGTGGACAGATTCAAACCCTGCACCTTTGGCACAGGAAGCAGCTCACTAACAAGTCAGAGCTTTAGTCCTCGGCACTAACTGCCTGAGTAAGTTTTTAACTAAATACTGAAATCCTTTACAGTCTGATCTTGTAGAGAAAACTGTACGACAGTAATATGCAACAATGACTACATGATAGATGCTGAAGATCTGATGGCCCTGATCATCACTCCAAATAATGCAGACTATATGACCTGACAAATATCAACCCCTTTGCAGTTGCTGGAGGCTGTAAAGAAGGTACGGTAAAAATATATTACTAAAATGCAACATGGTTAGACTATATTACACAATCCAGGCCTATTAATAAATTAATTCATTCTTTATTGCAATTAATAAAGCAAAACAATTACAGACAACATAAATGTATAAATGCTGCAGCAGCTTTGGTTCAACAAGTCATAAGTTATCCAAAAATCAGAAAACGTCCTGCATTAAGAAGTTTTGGGGTGGGGTTACATGCCTATTGCAGGACACCTACATCTCATTTTTGAACTTCCTTTGTCTTCTCTGATATTAGGAATAGCTATCCCTTCTGACATCCCTCAGTACAGCTCTGACCTACTTGAATGGCTAATGTTGTTTATTTTTGCAGCAGGTGGTGCTGTGGTAGCGTTGTTGCCTCACAGTAAGACGTTGTCCTGTTCGATTCTCAGCTAGAGCGTCTTCTGTGTGGATACATGCGTGAATGGGCATACCTTCGTTGAAGGTTGTGCATCAGGGCCAGCAACTCGGCAGGTAAAAATCTACTGCCAATCATTAGTGGACCGGAGTTCTGCTGTGGCAACCCCTAACAGGGAAAAGCCAAAAGAAGACCTACAGAGTCAGCAGAGTTGGATCATGGTTAAATGGGGCTCTATGCAGGGTAAAGAATCAGGTCCACTCTAGCCATACTAATACCCCATTACTTGGCTGTGTCTCCCCATTACTATAAACACTGTCCAAATCTGTCAGTGTATATATTATTGTCTTCTTTGCTTTTACAATTACCACAGAGATTTAGATTTTACTTAAAACGAGTATTCAACATGAAAAAAAAAACATTTTAGAGCCAATTTCCAAACAAAACAAAACACTCTCACATTGAAAATAGACTTAGCACAAGAAATAGTAAAATTCACCTTCTCTTGAAACTCACACTTAATGAAAATGCATCTGTTAATCCATTAAACTATAAGAAACATGGTGGGATTCATTCTCAGTAGCATATAGTGAAGTACTAATAAATGAATATGTGAAAGGTACGAAATTTCAAAAGACAAATGTATAATGGATTTGCTAACAGCCTGGGACAGCCCAGTGGATGTATTGCTTTTCATGAGCATTCCAGGTTTACTGTCCAGTGAAGTAACTTGGCAGAACCACAGAAGACAAATGGAAGCTAAGGGACTCAAACCAACTACTACAGGAAGCAGCTCTTTAACAGCTTATCTGCACTTAGACAAACTGTTGTAACCCAAACACAGTGCATTTCATACTTGTGTGCCTGCAAAAAAAAACTAATAAAAAAATAAATTAAAAGTGTATTCATAGTTAAAATATTAACATTAAACTCGTAGATGTCATGGTGTCCAATTTATTTGCATCTAAATAATAAACACACCGTCAGCAGAACAAAAAACCCTCCCAAAGATCACATCCAAAGAATATGACTCATAATGATGCTCTTGTTTACTTTATAATCAATTTCCTTCCTTCCTTTACCCCATAACTACTCTGACTGGTTCACAGGTACTAGTTAGTAGTCTTACAGACCACAGAGCCATTGAGAACCCTAGCCCAAATTTCCAGCTGACCCGAAGCACTGTCTAGTTAAATGACCTGTTCAAGGACAGGGCACAAAGATGAGGCAAAAATCAGAGATGTTTTCGAAAAGTGGAGAAAGAAAGCTCTAAATCACTTTAAAAAGTTATCAGAACAGGTATTACATCAACAAAACTGTGAAAATCTAATGATTGACATTGTAAATTACCAAAGGAAAACAGCTAGCAGTTGGTGTAGAGGATTAAGGTTCTTGCCTTCTGTAGATAAGGTACTAAATCAGAGCCTGAGCAAGTCACTTAACTAAACTGTCCTCTCTAACTAGGGCAGTACACAACACACGTATACACACACACACACACACACACACACACACACACACGCACACACACACAGTGTTTCTGTAAGAAAACCTCTTCTGCTGGAAAAATGAAATCCATAAGCCTGAATGGAATGCTGCTCTCTCTGTCTTGTCTGCCTATTATATTGTGTGATGGTTAGTCTATCAGTTGTCTGACAGAACCCATGTGGTTAGAGTTGAAGGTGCCACTTCTAAAAGGAGAAACATTTACCAGTGGCATACTCCAGGGTTCAGTGTCAGGCCCTCTCCTATTTGACACCTATTTATCAGGCCTTTAAGACAATTTTAGAAACCAACGGACCAAAAAGAACATTGAAACCAAAAACTGAAATCACACAGGCTGGAAACCATGAGTAAAATCCAAGAGTTTTATTCCAAATGACACAAATGGTAAGCGCTTTCATCTGGTGAATGTCACCAAACTTCTTCAGACAAGTTAATGAGCAAATGCAAGCATTTTTATCATTGGCCTTTAAGACAATGCTCTTGGCCTGTGGTTATCTGGCTTTGCAGATGACTTCAAATTAATAGCTGATATTCAAGCTTCCACTGACCCAGAATTGCTCCAACAAGGGTTAGACCATGCTAACAACTTGTGCAAGGACAATGGTCTCAAACCAAATGTGAAATATGTAGCATAGTTTATTTTAGTAAACAAAACATTTTTCCATTTCATATAGGTGATAAATATGTAGCATAATTTATTTTAGTAAACAAAACATTTTTCCATTTCATATAGGTGATAAATATGTAGCATAATTTATTTTAGTAAACAAAACATTTTTCCATTTCATATAGGCAATGCATCCCTCCATTATTAGGCATTGTTTTAAAGGATCTGGGCACTGTTGTTGATAATTCGTTATCTTTTTATCTTTTGACCGTCCTGTTGCTGCAGTAGATTGGAAAGCCTTCAGTCTGACTCATCTAATTCTAAAGGTATCTCATCTAGACCCAAAGACGTCTTAATTCCCCTTGTATTTAATTAGACTCATTATTGAATGAATATAATGCTCTTTTTGTCATGTGTTTATATAAGCATATCATTCAGCTTGAGAGAACTCAAGAGGTTGCTTACTAAAACAATCGGTGGTCTCAAAAATCTGAGTACCAAGGACAGAGTGCCAGTCCTATCTCTTTGTACTCAGTTTCTTATAGACTCATCCATGGGGATCTACGGTTAATTTTTCAAGCCATGAAAGATCTACATAATTTGATCTTCTATTCCTTCATTGAGAAGATAGATCCTCAAATACCCATTTAAAGGAACTAAACCTTAATCAGAAGATTAATAAGAAATGTTGGTGTGACAGACTCATTTACCAATGTATTCCCCATCTCTGGAATAAACTACCACTAGATGTCAACTAGAACAGCACCCTTACCAGCTTCACAGATGACCTAGATAATTGGATGGGTGGCCACAAATTCTCCCATGATCTGACTAGTATTGTCCTCATTGAGGCTGGAAGGTACTTTTCAATATGGGCTATTGGCTAAACCTCCAATGGTTATAAACTGCCTACAACTTAGTGATGGACCTATCATGCCCAGTGCTTCTTCACCTGCTCATCTAGATTGTTTGCATACATTCTGATGTACATATACTACATTAGACCCTTTCTGACTGTCAGCCAGACTGGATGGAATCAGATATATCTGTGACCACTTAGTTCTCCTGAGGTCCACCGAGTTGAGGGACCTTTGAAAAGATGTCTTTTGCAGTTCTGACCACTGTGGGAATATCTAAGAGTGACCACTGCTGGAACATCTAAAAGTGAATATGGTGGAATATACACTAACTCCAACGTTGTGGCATCTCATGTTTGCCCTACCGTGAGAGATGGCAAGCTCAAAGCTGGTATTTATAGTTAGTAGGGCTGTGAAGACACAGTCCCTCATACTGGAGGTAAGTGTGGAGGCAACCTCCTTGCGAAAATACTTTAATCACGTGGGAGTGACCTTTAGAATCCACTCTTTTCTTGGTGAAATTGCAGTTTTTTTTTTGTTTTTTTTTTTTGCACTTTTGGGTATAACTGTATTGGAGCCTGCAGTTTTAATAAGAGCATGTTTTACTGAACTGTCATTTTAATGACCTGTAAGAACATAACACCTACTGTACTTTACATTTGAATATATCATTCTGCTATCACTTCTTCTGTATTGGAGCCTGCAGTTTTAATAAGAGCATGTTTTGCTGAACTGTCATTTTAATGACCTGTAAGAACATAACACCTACTAATATACTTTTACGTTTGAATATATCATTCTGCTATCACTTCTTTATTTATTTATCTATCTTTTTTGAGTAAGTAATCCATTTGATATAGGTGATTTATCTATTGGTTATTTGAGTAAGTAATCCATTTCATAAAGGTGATTGAAAAGCACATGTAGGTAATTGACTGCCAGAGGATCAGACAGTGTGTAGGTGGGAAGTGACAGGATTTGAACCCTGGCAACAAGCTTCATAGTTCAACATACTAAACACTATATCCTGCAATATATGTTTGTATTTCTGTGCATAGGTGCATGCCTCAGCCCAGCAGATAATGAAATGATGATGTTTTTTGTTCCTTCAGTTTTTATCCTTCGATGCTTAGCCTCCTTTTTGACCTGAATCATTTGTTCTCTGCAGCATATCCTCATCTGTCTAATGATGTTGCTTGCTTCCTCAGATTCCTATGTAAGGAAGTCTAGCTCTTCTGAGGTGTTGTCTGCCTTCAGCTCTTGATTTCTCACTGGAACATATTTTACTCTATGTTCCTGCTGATTACAGAGGCTGCCTGTTTCTCTTCATGTGGTCCTGCACTTCACTATTTTATGAACTTTTTCTTTCCAATCCAGCAGGCACTTGTGGTTTTAGCACACCTATCTTTAGTATAGCTGTTTGCAGTTGGTTTATGGTGACTGTATTCTTCTGTAGTAAGTTGAAATAATGTTGGAAGTCTTTCACTGTCATTAATCAACAATTATGAGCCATGTTGTTATGCGCTAGAATAACTGCTGGCCAGAGGGTCTGTAGTACTTTATTACTAATCTCAGTACTGTAATAGCTGACCCTAGAGGCCTTACCATTTGCTTAGAACAGATGTTTTGTATCATATCTGTTTTGACGTCAGCTAGGACCCCTTATAGAAGAGTAGCTGTGTGTGTTCAAAGATTCCCAGAGTTAAAAATTAATTAAATTCTAGAAGTACACTGAACAGGATTAGATTGGCCCCCTCCCTATCATACTAAGAGTACTGCTTTAAGTAAACGTAAAGATCTTAATCTGTTTTCTTTGAGCTGCTTTGCAGGAGCTTAAGTGACATGTTGAGGAATTGATCATGTCTTCTGTCTTTCTTTCTGTCTTTCTTTCTTCTATCACTTTTCCTGTATGTGTAGCTGCAGGCAGAGCTGCTATGTATAGACATTTGTAATGCTTCTCTCCAACTGGGTAATGTTTTGCATAACTGAACTTCTATTTATAATGGAGATTTATGTACAGTCTATTCTTAAGAAGATATGTAACAGCTTCTTTTTATATGGACAACAGTACGAGAGGGTATGTAAAGTTCTTAAAACATGGTGAGCACATTGTTTTAAATACATGTAAGCACTGAGGTGGAGACAGCAAAAGGAAGGTATGAGTACAGAGTATCTATTTCTGCCTGTTTTCTAGACTCAGTCGCTGTCCCAGTCAGTCATGAAGCTATTTGGTGCCTTATTTCCTTGTGCCTCCCATAATTTTCCAGTTTCACTTCTCTCAAAATTTTCAAGCATATAATTACATTATTTCTTAAATCATCTGGTCCTTCTTTAATAGATGAACTCTCAAGCTACAATTGTCATGCACTTATCTTAAAGTGTGTGTGACCTCATTTTAACTAGGATTATCTTTGTAGGAGAGTGTATTCTCAGCTTGTTTCTGTTAGTATTTGTACTTGTGAAATGTAGTGACCAGTACAGAATGCTGTTGTATTCTGTAAACATAATTAATTTGATTTTTGAATGTTTTGTTTATTGTTCTAAAGGTATAGATTTTAAATCTGAACCACTGCTACTAAGTAATATGTCACAGACAGTGGCTACAGTCTTTCAGTCTGTGCCAGTATTATGAACAAAAATGATGTATGTGGGCATTCAACTCAGCAGAGTAGAGTAGAGAAATAAAGCCGTATATTACAGAAAACCAAATATGAATTGTGACTAAGGCACTTGTAAGAGCTATATGGGAAGGATGGAACTGAACAACCACTTCTGACTTGCTTATATGGGAGGGAGGTGGAGAATGAGCCTGCCTAGCTTGAGCTAAGTGCAACTTGCACTGCTAACCAAGCTAACTCGTCATCCAGAAGCAGTCTTCCTGTTAGTAGATAGCAATTGCAGAGCTTGGAGGAGCTACCAAGCAAGGAGGGTGTGCTTCCAAGGGAAGAGAGTAGGGTGCCCCCAAAGACCAGCATGCTCCTTACAACCTGACTCTTACCACAGAATGGAGAGCTGATTGGGAGTCCCAGGTATGAACAAATGGGCTGTAGGGCTCTCTGCTAACCTGGAAATGCCCACTGTCCACATCCTCAGAATGAGTTAGGATGATGGGGTTCCACTGATGGCACCATCAGACAAGGTTTTGGGAGAAGCAAAAATATGATATACATGAGCGTATCAGTATGTAGCAAATGCACACTACTGCCTTAGGGTATGACCCACACCATTTACACCCAAATAAGGGTCACACTAAACAACTACAGAGCAGGATTATGAACAATGACGTTCCTGGAGCTCACCCATTGAAACACTTCATTATGAGCTCAGTGCATTACAGTACTAGCTAGCAAACAACAGCTATATCTTGACTATACTACTGCATTCACACACACACACACACACACACACACACACACACACACACACACACACACACACACACACACACACACTCACACTCACACTCACACTCACACTCACGTGCTGGTTTCCAGAAAAGGGTAGTAATACCTTTTAGTGTCAGGAGCCCATTATTTTCCCAAAAAGAAAGAAGTACCCCTTCCTGTTTTACAGAGAACTAAACATACTTCTGTCAGTTTTCAGACAGAGCAAATAACCAAATAACAAAACCAAAACAACTGCAACAAAGTTCTACTGTAATTTACTCAGTAAAATACACAATGTACAATTAAGAGCTTTCATTCAATTAATACTTATACCGAACCTTGCAATCATGGGACATGAGTAAAACCAATAATATTAATATACTCATTAAGGTTCAGTGCCAAAAATTAAATATAAAAAGCTTATAATTTGTTGAAAGAATATATATTTGGCACTAAACCTTAATGAATATATTAACAATTTCCCTAGTGATGTGGACATCCTCCAAGAGGGTCTGACCCAAACAAATGACTGGTGCCAGAAGCATGATCTCAAACTGAATGTCAAAAAATGCATCATCATCATCCCCTTTGGGGAAAGTGACGTCCCCACAAATTATCACATTAATAATAAGGTCCTAAGCATCCAATCAGTCATGAGGGACTTGGGACCCAGGTTGATAGCAAACTGACATTTGATGACCATATTGCCTCTGTTGTATGGAAAGCTTACTACATGGCCCACCTCATCCAGGGACAAGGTGATCATAACATCCCTGTATTTTTCCCCTTATAAGACCCATTATTGAGTACAATGCTTCTTTCCGCATGTACCTGAGAAAGCATATGCAGCAGTTGGAGAGACCACAGAGATTCCTCACCAGGAGAATCCAGGGCCTCAAACATCTACCCTATACAGATAGGCTAAAGACCATGTCCATCTACTCAGTCTCCTACAGACTCCTCAGAGATCACCTCCGTCTGGTATATAAAGTAATCTCAGACCCCGCCTTGATGGGACTGCTGCATATCTGCAAGTCAAGCTCCACTCGAGTAACCCACATGCCCGACCTCAGCCTGGTCTGTGACATCAACAGGATTTGTTAGTCTGATAGATTTGTGTCCCAGATACTCCCCCTTTTGTGGAACTGACTCCCTCTCCACGCCAAGCAGATTACCTCATTAACTATTTTAAGTGCAACCTGGATAACTGGATGGGCAACAGAAAATACACCCCTGGGATTCCAACTGTGTCCCTGCTGGACAGGGGCATCAGGTGCTGACTTTTTGGAACTTAGGCTAAATTCTTGGCTAGGCTTGTAAGGGCCTCAGGACCAATAGCCTAGTAACTTCCTATAATCATATATATATATATATATTATCACACACACACACATATATGTATATATATATATATATATATATATATATATATATATATATATATATATATTTTTTTTTGTGAGAAATTTCTGAGGACACTCCAGTTGTTGCATATGACTGACCAAGTACATACTAAAAGCACTGCACTGTAAATCTTATGAGAAGGAAGTACAAAGGAAAGACATGTACCTGGAGTGTTTCCCCGGGCCTTCACTGAAAATGGGCTTTTCCCATTCGGACTTTCCCAGTAAACAAATGTTAAATAAAAAAAAAATAAAAATATTTGGACATAGGTGCCATACCCCTGCTTATACGATATGCAGCATAGAATGATTCCCTCACTACAGCAGACACATGATGGTCAAATGCCAAATCACTGTCCACATGCATTCCCAAATTCCTACAGAGTCTACAATTATGGATGTGTTGTCAGTGTAGTAGTTTGCTGGGGTGGCCATCTTTCTGAAAGATACTATGATGTACTTTTTGGCATTGAGTTTTAGACCATGACTCTGGCACCAGTTATTAGTCTGTGTTTGGTCTTCCTGGAGGATATTTTTTGTCTTGGCGTGATACAGTTCTTCTTCTTTCAGCTTTTCCTGGTTAGGGGTCACCACAGCGGATCACTTGTCCACTCATGATTGGCAGTGGAGTTTTACGGTGTCGAATTGGCAGCACAATTGGCAGCGCGGCACCCAACCTTCCACAGAACACCAACACACACACACACACACACACACACACACACACACACACACACACACACACACACACACACACACACACTAGGGCCAATTTACAGTGTCCAATCCACCTGCAGCATGTCGTTGGGATGTGGGAGGAAACCGGAGCACCCGAAGGAAACCCACGTAACCACAGGGAGGACATGCAGACTCCACGCAGAAGGCACCCCGGCCAAGGATCGAACCAGAGAACCTCTTGCTGTGAGGCGGCAACGCTAACCACTGCACCACCACAGCCGCCTCTAGGGGTGATTCAGTTACTGCACCCAATTTGCAATCATCTGTAAATTTGATCAGCCAGAGGCCCTTGATGTTAGCCTTGACCTCAGAGAAGTGGCTGTAAAACAGGAGCATCCCTAGTACTTGAGTCCTAAGGCATTCTAATAGTAACCGGCCTTATTGGGGAGGAAGAGTCCCCTATTCTAACTTCCTGGGTCTTGTCTGTAAGCCAGCTGGTTATCCAGTGGGTGATGCAAGGATTTATACTTAGTTTAGTGAGCTTTTCTATGATGCTTGAGTGGGGTATTGTGTCAACTACCTTGACATGGTCGAGGTAGGTAGTATGCACCATTTTGCTCTCATCCATTGCTTTGGTGACCTTATCAGAGAAGTCCTTCAGAGTAAGTAGGCAAGACCTGTCCTTGACAACCCCAAAATAATTTGGGTCCAGAGTGTGTAGGTTACCTATTTCATCATTTAGGATATCTGTGATTATTGTCTCCATAGCTTTGCATATTAAGCTAATCAGGTTTATGGGTCAGTAATTCCCTGGGCACATGGATGGCCTGTTACTGTGCAGAGGGATAATTGTTGCAGTCCTCCATTCATTTGGCATGAATCCTGTTTGGACGCTGCATTTAAATAGTGATCCTAGTGGGCACAATAGTTTGTTTCATGCCATTAAGGAGGCATCCTGGGGTATTTTCAGGACCCATCAATGCAGTGTTCTTAGCCTTGGAGAGCACCTTGAGTACCAGCACTCTAGTGATAGTTGGGGGAGTTATGGATGTGGGTATTTCCTGAAGGGTATCTGGCAGTGAGAGAGGGGTAAAACTGGACCTAAATTTGCTGGCCGTGTTTGCTACATATTCTTGCCCAGTATAGGTGTCACCATTTACAATGAATTCAGTAAATTGCTGTGTATTGCCTTTGAGGTTACAGATATAGCTGAGGAAAGTTTTGTGACTGTCCTTGGCTTGAAAGGCTAATTTTACCTCAGATTTGGCATTGATGGACTTTATTAGCCCCCTGAGTTGCTTGTTTGGGTTGCTGAGGGATTTTTTTGCCTTGCTCAGCATTGTACTTCCTAATTTTTGCCATGAATTTCTTATTTTTGTTGTATAACCTATTGATGTTGGGATTCCACCAGGGTGGCTTGTTTTTTGAATTGATCCTGTGCTGAATCCAGGTAGGTACAGCTGTCTCTATGCAACTGTTAATAAGATGATATATGGTTTCTGTGAACAATTCCACATAGCTAGCAGTACTCTCAGGGTTTAGGGTTTAGAGGTGGCTTGAAATTTTGCCAGGGTTTAACAAGTGGGATGTTTGCCCTAGAATAATTCCTGGTTTTACCTTTACTTCAAAGGAGACAGCTTTATGGTCTGATTCTACTAGCAAGGACATTACACTAGGGAGGGTGCAATGTTCTGCCATATTTGTGAGGACCAGTTCAAAGATGTTAGCCCCCCCTAGTGAGCTCACAGACTAACTGGTCCAAGGTGTTTGCATTTACAAAGTCCAGGAATCTTTCGGCCTGCATGTATGGGGTTGTGTATGATTCCCAGTTTGTACTGGGGTAGTTAAAGGTGCCCATGAGTATGGTGTTAGGCTGAATGAGAAGTGTCTCCAATGAATTTAAGTACATATTGTGGCTTTCCTGGGTCATAAAGGGAATGTAGATATAACCTACTTGTTTCTGGATGGGTTGGAGCCAGTAGGAGACATTCCTTTATCGAACTGGTATCTGTAATAGTCATTTAATCTTGATTGAATTCCTCCTTATTTGGTGGGAATGGTCAGGTTTGAAGTAAAATTCCCATGAAAAGTAGTTTTCGCCTGGATAAAAGCTCAAATGAAGAAAGTAAATGCAGAAGCCTGTTCTTCTTCTTTTGAAATTGCTCTTTATTAGAGGCAGATGAGCACTGTTTTACAAACAAGTGACTGTAGCAGTCTGTATTTATTGCAAACATGTAGGGGCATGGTGGGATATGTTCATCAGTGAGCTGTCCCCATGGACATGTCCCTTTTGGAGGAGGCCCCAAGAGGCTGACCCTCTGAGCAACCATAGCCCCTTTTTTAAGACTTTTTGTAAGAGTTCCATTTCAAGAAACTTTTGGCACCAAAAAATTAAAAACAACATAACTGTCAGTTTTAAAACACTAAAACATTCACTGTCAGCTCTTGTACCAAAAACAATTACGTAAGTATAAAGCACAAAACTCAAACCTAGAGGTAATGAAAATACAAATAAATATAAGGATAACAAGTTTGAACACAGAGGCTTCTGTGTTAACATGAGAAATATATATCTTTAACAGCACTTTCGCTGCAAAGCTTCACCAGATCCACCCTTTACTTAACCTAAACTTGAAGGATAATCTAAAAAGTCCTAAAACAACCCCTATCAGAAGTTCAGGTCCGCTAATGTTTGGTAGTGGATTTTTACATGCTGAGTTACCGGCCCTGACACACAACCTTCAACGAAGGCACGCCCATTCACGCATGCCTCCACACAGAAGACGCTCTAGCTGAGAATCTAACGCAACAAAGTCTTACTGTGAGGCGACAACGCTACCGCAGCACCACTACTGTTGTTAAATATATTAATTACTGCACTGGTGAGATAAATAATGTTAGGCAAAGAGCAAGTAGAAGACATTTAGGAAATGTTATGTCTATTGTTTGCAAAGATCATCCAACCCCTGTGAAACAAGACGATGCCCCTGACAACCTTGGAATTCTGGGTGCAAGTATTCAGCAATCTGAGTATGCAGAGTGTTTTGAAGGAAACAAAAAAGAAAGAAAGGAAGAAGTTCACAACAAATAACAAGGGAGAATAAGAAACTGATTAATATCTGTAAAGTAAAGAGAATATGTACCAAAAAGGACACTGCTTTGTTATGTAACACACAGGTTACAGGAAATTATACTATGACACTGCTTTGTTATGTAACACACAGGTTACAGGAAATGATACTATGACACTGCTTTGTTATGTAACACACAGGTTACAGGAAATGATACTATTTTTCTATCAGAAAACCTTCAGTCTACAGAAAAAAGCATCTTATTTCCAAAAGAGAAGGTAGAAAAAAGAGGCAAGAGGCAGGTGAAAAGAAATACATCAAAACTGAACATGGAAGGATTGAAGAACGTTACTGTAAGAAAACAGATGTTGACTACATGGCGCAAGCTGTGGAATTACAACACCAGCTGGATGAGAATTTAATGTGCAATGAAAACAGTGGGATTAATAAGACTGATAGTGATGAAGATATATCCTTCATAACAAATGATAGAGCTGAAATTACTGTATTAGAAGTTGAAGATTCTTCAGAGATGGTCAGCAAAGATATTCTTGTAATTGGAGACTCAATTATTAGAGGAACTCATACTTATATTTGCAGAGAAGATATTGAACAATTAGTGTTATGCTTGCCAGGAGCAAAAATAGAAGATGTGAGACAAGCTTTGGAATGCCTTAATGTAAGGAAGTACGGATCCATTTTTCTTTATGTCAGTACAAATGATGTCATCCGTAAGGATTCTCTGTTAGCAGGGAACTGACAGCCCTCTTAGATAGTATAGCTTGTACTGGTGTTAGGACATATTTGTCACAAATCACCTAAAGAAAGGACAGTCGGGTCACTGTGAATAAAAATATTTTTTGGTAAGCACCTACATGGAAAAAATGCCTTGTGTTAGAAAATGGAAATGTGTAGGGCATCCAAGCCTAGTTTTGGTCACACATGTGTTCAGACAGGATGATGTGCATTTGTCAAGATCAGGGAAGATAATTTTTACAGCAGGTATTTTGCAACATTTGACAAACACTAGGCAGGATTTCTGCCAGGTCGAAAATTTAACAATTCACAGACAGCAACATTTGATAAATCTCTGATGGTTGTTAAAGGAGCATATATAATAAAGTTTTTTTATTGGAAAATTTGCCACGTTCCCACAAGATTGATGTTATTGTTTGTGTAACATGGTTAAAGAAAATGACTGGAAATGAGTTCTGTCAGGGTATAAATGTTTTACTCGACATTCTAACGAAAAATCTGGTGGAGGTGTTATGATAGGGATTAAAGATGGTTATGAGATCTGTGATTATTACATGTTCAATGATAACACCAATACTATAGATTGTATAACTGTGGCAATAAAGACAACCTTGGACATATAACAATTGTTGGAGTGAATAGACCACCAAAGTCAAGTGCTGATGACCTAGAGGAATTCATACATTTCTTACATGAGGAAACACAGGAGGGAAGAATAATAGTGGCTGGGAACTTAAATTTACCAGAAACAGACTGGAATAATATGATTCAACAACGTTAGTAAGGAAATTATTCACAACATATATTCAGGAACAACAAATGTCTCAGATTGTAAAAAAAAAAAAAAACATACTAGGGGGACAGAACTTAGTAGACATTATAGGTTCATAGGTTCATAGGTTTATACTAGGCTATCTGCCCTAAGGCATTTATAAGCCTAGCCCAAAGTTCTGTGGCTTACGCCACCCCTTATATGAAAAAATACTGTACCCATTAGTTTGTTGTGCCTCTGTCCAGCAGTGACACAGAGATGATTCCCGGGGTAAACCTACGATCTCCCATCCACAGGTCAAGATTTCTCTTGAACAGAGTCAGCGAGGTGCTCTGCCTCACATGGACCGGGATTTTATTCCACAGCATAGGGAGTCTGAGTGATAAATCTATCCCTCCAGCATGTCCTATTTATATCCGTGCTAAGGTTTAAGTCGCTTCCTCTAGTGGTTTTGGTGGATTTGGATTTTTTGAGGTGGAGCATGTCCATTAATTCCGGGTTGGACATGGCCTTGTATGTCAGGCACATGTCACCTCTGAGCAGACGGTATGCGACTGAATAGAGCTGGAGTTTCTTCAATCTGGCAGCATATGGCAAATTTTGGAGTCCCTTTATCCTTTTGGTGAGGAACTTTTGGGGTCTCTCCAATTGCTGCAGATGTCGGGTGAGATACATCCCGAATGGGGCATTGTACTCGATCATTGGTCTGATAAGTGAAGAGTACAGGGGAACAATGACCTCACTAGATCTGGATGTGAATCCCTTCATGATCAGGTGGGCAATGTAGAAGGTCTTTCTAACCACTTTAGCAACGTGAGTGTCAAAAGAAAGGCCACTGTCAACCTGGGTCCCCAGGTCCCTGATAACCTCTTCTGTGCTTAGTGGATTGCCACCTATATGGTAGCTTGGGGTTACCTTGTTTTTCCCGAAGGGTATGACTATACATTTTTTGGCGTTTAACTTCAGGCCATGGCTCTGGCACCAGCTATCTGTTTCCGTGAGTCCCTTCTGAAGGATATCCGTGTCCGATGCACTTTCCACTATGGCACCCAGTTTGCAGTCGTCTGCAAACTTTGTCAGCCAAAGTTCCTCCCATGTTGGCCTGTACTTCTGAGAAGTAGATGCCGAACAATAGGGGGCCAAGGACCGAGCCCTGTGGGACACCACTTGTGACCGGCTTGGAGTCTGACATAGCGCCAGCAACTCTAACCCTGTGGGTTCTGTCCTTAAGCCAGTTTGCAACCTGTCTTGTGACATATGGGTTTACATTTAAGCTGGTAAGTTTTTCTACAATACCCGAGTGGGGTATTGTGTTGAAAGCCTTTGCAAGGTCAAGGTAGGCTGTATGGACTGCCTTTCCCTCATCAATGGCCTTGGTGACTGTTTTGAAGAAGTCGACCAAGTTCAAAAGGCATGATCTGCCCTTGACGAAGCCAAACTGGGTCGGGTCCAATGTCTGCAAGTCCCCTATATCTTTGTTTATGAGCTCCATTATGATCCTCTCCATAGCTTTGCAGACTAGACTTGTTAAGCTTATGGGGTAATTACCAGGGTCCGTGAGGCACCGCCTTTGTGGAGTGGGACCACAGTTGCCGTATGCCACTCCTTGGGCACGTATCCTGTGGTAAGGCTGAGATTAAACAGCTGCCTTATGTGCAGGTTTAATTCCTCATTTAGCTCGTGTAGCACACAGCCGGGGACACCATCCGGTCCCATTGATGCTGTGTTTTTAGCTTTAGAGAGAGCAGCTTTCACCTGCGTATTTGAGATGTCTGGGAGGCTACACTCCGCTGGGATAGTTATCTCTCCTTTAGGGGGGGGAGAGGGGTGAAGTTTGCACTGAACCTGTCTGCCAGTATGTTGGCAATGTCTGTGGGTTCAGTGATTTTTGTATCATTTTGGACTAATTCTGAGCATATCTGGGAGTTTCCACCCAGGTTCTTAACATAGCTGAAAAAGGCCTTATGATTGTCCTTTGAATCCATGGCAATTTTTCTCTCAAAATTGGCCTTAGTTGATTTTATGAGTGCTCGTATTTTTTACTAATAATGATCAGGGGTGACTTCCCTTTTATGGATTTTGTTCTATCATGTAATAGCTTTCTCCTCTTATTGTAAAGTTTGTTAATGGATGGGGTCCACCAGACTGGACGTTTGCCCTTTGTGGAAAGAGTCTTGGTTTTATTTGGGATTGCCTGATCCATGCAGTCCTGGAGGTGTTCATAGAAGGCATTTGTAAGGGCTTCCGCAGCTTGGGTTGTGGTTTCCACTGGCTCAGGGGCCTTGAAGGATACCACACCAGTCTTGAGTAGTGTGAAGTTTGCTTTAGAGAGGTTCTTCACTGTGGTCTTTTTTGTTGGGGGTGGGGGCGGGATGTGGATTTCCAGTGAGATTAGTTTATGATCAGATCTCACCAATGAGGGATATACTTCCGGTGTGGAGCATTTTGTCCCCATGTTTGTGATAATGAGATCTAGTATATTTTCTCCTCTCGTGGGAACAGTGACTAGCTGTTCCATGGCATTTGAATTTATGAACTCCAGGAACCGTTGGGCTAGAAAGTTAGGGCTTGAGTAATGTTCCCAGTCTATATTCAGGTAGTTGAAGTCACCCAATATGATGGTGTTTGGAGATACATTTATTCCCTCCAGTGTCTTCAGGAAGGCTGTGTGGGGTTCCTGAGTTTGAGAGGGTGGCCTGTAGCATGCTACAATTTGTAGAGCAGTTTTGCCTATGGTTAGTTGCACCTGGATGGTTTCCGAAGCTTCGTGCATTGCCACCAACCTGGAGGTGTGGGTATCCTTTATGAATATGGATACACCCCCTCCTTTTGTGGTGTGGTCTGGGTTTTGGGGCTGGAACGCATGATACGAGGTAAAACCTAATAGTGCCAGGGTGCTCTCAGGAGCCTTGAACCAGGTTTCAGTTACAGCACAGACATCGATGTTCTCCATAATGAGAAGGGCCTCGAGTGCATGCATTTTGAGATTTAGACTTCTGGCATTGAGCAGCATTACCATCAGTTTCTTCCCATTTTTGTTTTCTAGGGTGGTAGGTTTAGAATTTGAGCCTTGCCTAAAAAAGGCACTATGGGGGTGGCAAGAGCCTTAGCCAATATCCGAATCCCAGGGTGACAGGTGCAAGCCATCCCTATGGCAGCGTGGCTTGTCAAGCATGTCATCCCAGGCAGACAGACACTGGATTCTCTTTGAATGACACAAGACATTAAGCCAATTGTTAAAGCTGATCATCTTGTCTCTATATTGTGGTATCATTCTTGGTGAAGGAAGGATACTGCTCAGGGTCAGGGTCATACCTGCCTGGGCTACATAATCAGAGAGCTCCTCTATGTCTCTTTTCATGTAGTCCAGGGAGGTACGTCTCAGGTCATTCACACCAGCATGGACAATGACTGTGTCATATTTGTTCTTGCCGTGGAGTGACCCAAGTGCTTGTGTTATGTGGTGGATTCTAGCGCCCGATAGGCAGCTTACTGTGACCCTCTCCTTGTTCAGCCTGGTGAGTGGGATGTCAGTGTGTCTGACTATGGAGTCACCTATGACAAGTATGTTTGGTGTTGTATTTGGCCTTAAGGGCTGTGACTGCTTTGCACACTGGTTTTGTGGTTTATGTGTTGCTTGTGGGGTGTCTTGAGGTAGCAGTTGTTTGGGTGTCTGCTTTGGAGGCCTCTGCTGTTTAGGTAAATTTTTACTCAGAGCCTCCGAGTATGTCTTTGTGTGTTTATGTGTTTGATTCAGTGGTGTGGTAGCATTATGTGAGGCTGGTTTTGTGGTGTGTGTAGTTGCCTTCTCCTCCTGTCTGGTCTTGCCAGTCCTGAGTTGAGAGAGCTCAGCCTCCAGTTTGGCTAAATAGCTGCATCTCTCGCAAGTATTTGTGTTATGTGGGAGGAGGAGAGGGATGTCTGTGTACATGAGGCAGTTATAACATTGCCTCAAGATTCCCAGATTCACCAGCTGGACCGGAGAGGAGATTGACAACTGACCTTTGGACATGCTAGAATAATATTGGGAATTCCTTAATAATTGAAAACAAGGGCCAGTGGGGAGTGAGGGTGTAGTGCTTTTAATTTTTAGTGCTGACTTATATAATTAAGAAATTACTGTCACTTCAAGTCAAGTATTACCACCATTGATGTGCAGTGATCATGGGGTTATAAAGGTTAATTTGTTGCTAGATAATTCTACCAAACTGAAATCTACTCCAATGCACAGAAGGTTAATTACAGATTATATGGAAGCAAAGCAGTCACTATGTAAAACTAACTGGAGTGATATGTTCAGTGGAAAGACTGCAGATAGAAAGTGGAAAGTTTTGAAAGGAAAAATGTTTGAGTGCAAAAAAATTAAAAAAAAAATGTTTAACATCAGGATCTAGGCATACAACATCAGGGGGATACATTTCCATAAGAACAAAATATCTGATTAAGATGAGAGACAAAAAAATATAAGAAATGGAAGAGAGGTCAAACTACAACTTTGAAAATTGAAATAAACAAACTAGACAAACAGATTAAGCATAGTGTGAGAAAAATCAAGAAAAATTTGAAGAAAATTTATATAAAGATATTGAGCATAATAGGAAAGCTTTTTATAGATACATAAGATGTGGAAGGAGTAAAGACACACAATTTGATAAACTGTGTGCAGATTCTAAAATTTATTATCAGACATAACAGATTATAGGTATATTTATAAAATCTTATGCAAAACAGTTTGGCTGCACAAAAGGGGTGATAAGTTGCCCTAGTGACATCCAGCTAACCTCTGACTCTGGAATCAAATTAGACTATATTGAAAAAAGAACTGTACAAACTGTATCCAAACAAAGAATAGGGAGGAGATAGAATTAGCAACAATGACCTGAGAACAGTTCAGCAAGAACTTACGGTACCATTATATCTATTATTCACTAGATCATATAAATATGGGGAGATTCCTCAAGACTGGAGATATGTCTTATTAAACCTGTCTTTAAGGCAAAGGGGAGTCATATGAACCCTTAAGTCTACTGTCATGTTGTGGAAAAATAATGGAGAAGGTAATATTGGATGACTTACTGTCAGAGCTGGATAGGTTGGGACTTGAAACCATATATCAGCACGCATATGTTGAAACTAGATCTATTATCACCTGTAACATTATGTTCTATAGCAATATAGTAACAGCTATGAATGAAAAATTGTGCTATTATTTAATTTATATAGATTTAATCAGCATTTGACAGGGTCATACACACAACACTGATAAAAAAAATTACAACTAGGTATTGATGTACTCTTGATAAGATGGATAGCTGCATGGCTTACAAATAGGACATGGCAAGTATCATATAGCAACTGGACAGGCGGAATCATGGTTACAGTCAGGGTGTTTCACAGGGCTCTGTCCTAGGCCCTTACTTGTTTAGATTGTATCTTTCAGACCTTACTTTTTCATCAGAGGTGTTTCACAGTCTATATGCAGATGACCTGAAATTGGGTAAACTGATTACATGTGTTACATATAAGGCATGTCTGAAAAATAACTTGACTAAATTGACCATTTGGGCACAAGAGAATAATATGTTGATAAATACATCAAATACTAAGCATACAAGATATGGGACACATAAATTAAAAGGCAAATATTTAATATAGTACATGGTGATTGAAACTGTAGACTCATTTAAGGTCCTGGGTATATGGGTTGATTCAGCTCTGAGTTTTTTCTGATCATATCAACCAATTGGTTAATGATAGTTATAGAACTATAGGTTGTATAAAAATATTTATAAAGTCTAGGAAATCAAACATAATGAAGTCATTGTTTATTAGTTACATTAGATACAAACTTGATTATGGAATAACAATATGGAAACCCTATAAGAAAACAAGTATGAGTAAACTGGGAAGAGTACAGCGGAAGTATACCAAGGGCATCCATGGATGTGAAAATTTAAGTTATTATGAAAGACTAAAATATCTGAACTCGTACAGTGTCTCTTACATATATTTAAGAGGAGATCTTATTCAGGTATATAAGACATTTAGGGACAACTACCTCTGGGAATGTTTGGGGTTATCAAAAAGTACTAGGGAATCATCAGACAACCTATGTAGAAGATTCCATAGGAATGAGAAGTGTACTAATTGGTTCTCTGACAAAGTAGCTGATGCATAGAACAGACTACCAAATTGCATTAAAGCAACTACTAGCTTAGATAGTTTTAAGAATAGCCTGAACACTTATTATGGGGACAAGTGTTTTAGTATATTGGCAAGTTGGAAGGGCATTAATGCCTGTGCTTGAAATATTTGTATGTATGTGAACTTGTTCTGTTCATTACCATCAGCTTTCCTAAAATGAATATATCTAAAAACATACATATAAATTAAAATATCTATAAAATAACAAATTGAACATATATTTATTTTCCCATACTCATAATGCTATATTTGCAAATACCAGTACAGCTGCTGCACCCATGCCCACTCCTGATACTTGTTTATTTATTCAGTTATTCCACAAGCTGTGGGATTACAGTGATTTTTGTAACGTCATTTCAACATTTTCTGAAGTTACTAATAAATATTATTTCCTTTAAATGAGTTTATGGAAGCTGTTTTAACAAAAAAAGTATTTTTATTTTGAAAGAAAATATTATAAACAAATATTGAAAGTGGACATGGGTGCAACAGATGTCACTATCTTTTGTTGTGTTGGAGACAGTGTGGTGCTTATTTCTTTAATTTTCCTCACAGACTTCAAATGGTTTCAGTGAGTGTAGAATACAATATGTGTGCCATATCTTTAAGAAGCATTCCAAGGACTGAATTTGCATATAAATAGTCAGCACGTGCTAGGTTCAGTGCCATTTTGTGAGTGCAACCAGAAAGTGAGCATGTATGAGTGCAATAGCTAGTTTGTTTATAAGTTTATCTAAGTTAAAGTTAATAAGCCTCAATCCTGATGTGTTTGTATATAATAAAGCTACTTGAACAGAACCACAAAGTCTCATCTACTGTATCCTGACTAGATGAGTGACATGGTGTCAGAACCGGGATTCCAGAGACTGATATTTTGAGCTACGAGGTGCAGAGATAACCGTGAAAGTAAACTAAGAGAAATGAGCACAAAAAAGAGCCAGAAAAGAACCAAAGGTAATGAAAACTTGCATGGTTTACTTTACAAAAAAGATAAAATGGAGAATTACAAGGGCACGAACTGCATTATTAAACACGCGAGAAGCACAACTGGTTTATTAATTAAACAAGATGTTTAAGATTAAGATATTTAATAAAACAATTGTCAGAAAAGCACACAAGGGATTTGAAATTACGTCATAATTCCAAAACAAGCATGTTTAAAGTAACATGGGCATGTTTAGAGTAAAACGAGCACAACAAAAGTACAACGGGCATGGAAAGAGATTAAATGAGCAAAACGAATATAACAAGGGTAAAAAGGGCACATTAAGTGTAAATAAAGCAAGGCGGCTGCATGTTTTCTGGCAAAGTGCTGTGTTTTGTATAAACTACTATTTTGCATTAATTGAAGCCCTGAATAGCATAACTAGAGTTATTCGAAGTATCTCAAAGTGTGTAAAAGTGCTTACAGTGTAATCATATTACTGTGCATTTATTCCAAAGAGTTATTTGTGTACAAAGTGCAACTATTCCATAGAATGCAGTCAAATACAGCCATCTATAAAAAGTTTCTTGTGCTGGGTGTGTCTATTCAGAAAGTGCTGCCATTACAGAGTGTTTCTTGCACTGTAAAGAGGTATTTAGCAAAGTACCGCCATTTTGGAGAAGTTTTACTGTGCTGTGTACTGTTTATTTGCAAAGTGCAATTACTTTGAAATGTTTCTTACTCTGAGCTTCTTCTGTCCAGTTCATTCACATAGTGCAGTTATTTTGAAATGTTTGTTAGACTGATAAGAGGTGATTTCTTACAGTATGGTAATTTTAAGAGGATTACAGTGCCCGAGAGACTTATTTCACAAAGTTCAATCATTCAGAACCTTGTTGTGCTACTGGGCAAAGGTACAAGTACTGGTATAAATTTTTGGCATGTGTATGTGTGTATGTTTGTGCATATTTGCAAAAGCCTTCACTGGTATGTGTTAATATGGCAGATGGATTTTGAAAGCCCTCACCACTTGTATTTGATCAGAATATTGCAGAGAATTGGAGAATATTTGAGCAAGAGTACAATATTTTTATACATGCAGCTTACTCTGACAAAAGTGCACACACTAGGGCATTCATTTTGTTAAACCTAGCTGGGTCAGAGGCCATTGAAAGAGAGTGTTCACTTGTGTATGCACCAGCAGTATATGAGGGGGAAGGTGAAAACTGTCATATTGTGTATAGGCTGAATCAAGGGAAGACTCCAAGTGTTTGAAGCACAAATTCAGGGAAATGTGTAACCCCCAGACAAATATTACATTAGAGAGACATTTGTTTTACACAAGAGATCAGAAACCAGGGGAAACCTTTGCAGCTTATAAATATATTATGAGCCCCATCCAAGCAAGCAGCCATTCATGAGATGCCAGCAGCAGATAATGTTCAAGTTCTGTATGGTCAACTATTTAGGCAAGCTTATACCAGACTTCAGTGAGTTGATAACACCTTTGAGAGAACTGATGCGCAAAAATGTTACATGGTCTTGGTTGGAACAGCATCAGAAAGCATTTGAAGACTGGGCACACTGTAGGTGTTGTGAAGAGCACTTTTGGCAAACATCAAATATTGAAGTAATACTAACCAAATATTGAAGTAATACTAATTTCATGGACTTTAATTGTATGTTGACTTAGGAATCAGGTCTGTTTTTGTCAAGGTTTTAGAAACCTCAAACATCTGATGAAATTACAGAAAAGTAAAGTAAGTGTTTAGTTCTGCAGTGAAATCATTAAAACTGTCTTTTGCCATTTTGCTTTGTTCTCCAGCCCTTTTTGTGTAGGCTTCAGGAGTTAACTTATAACAGTCACAAAGAAAATACTTCATTTTTAAATAATTAAGGCAATCAGTATTATTTAATTTATTGACAGCATGTATCGCCCTGTAACACTGACATCTTGGCATACTCTTCAGAGCTCATTTTACATGTTTTTTTTTTAAACTACTTCTTTAAGGAATAAAATAATTGCCATGCAGTCAATGCTTCTTTATAACAACATTGTATTAGTAAAGGTACACACACTTTTTGGGGACAGCGATGTTTTACAGACTATAAAAGTCCACTTTTCTGTATCCTACCACTGTCTCCAATTAACATGTGATGGTCCAGTCTGCATCCACACCACTGCAACAAATAATATGTCAAGGGCAGGGCTATAGACTTTCAATCCGCACTATTCTCTTGAACAAAAATGACATATACCAGGTGTTTGGCCTTAAGTGCATATAGCTTATGAATATTGCTGCTTTGGGATATGATCCACACCAGCTGCTTCCAAATAAGGTTTACATTCAACACATATAGAATAGGGTAATGAACAATGGCTTCTCAGGAGCCACGTAACTCAATCTGAGCCATGTGCATTAAAATGCTAGCTTACTAAAAGTAATTGCATCTTGGTTATGACTATTGCATTCACAACCACAGAATTTCTAAAATACACTAATAATGTCTTTCAGTACTACAAACTCCTTTTTGCTGTTAAGCTACCTCACTTCCACCAGGCTGACCAATTTGGCACACCAAAGATAACATTACTGTATTCTCTTGAAAAAGCAGCAAGTATAATCTAAAAAAAAAAAACTGATGGCTTTATACAGCTTTTTCACATTTCTGACCCTCTGCATATTCAGTGTGTGTAAGTATGTGGAGGGGGAGGAAAGGGAGTACTACAGATTCTGTACAACATATCAAAATTATAATTACTTAGGTTAATAGGATTATACTAGGCTAACGACCACTAGGGTCTTTATAAGCCCAGCCATGCATACCAAATGGATCCTGAAAGTCTTTATGAGCCTTAAAGTTTATTTTAAGGGGTATATGTAAGCCAGGATATGATTTACAGGCTGTCTCTGTCCATTACTGACATAAGTGCTAGATCTGGGGTGAATCTCTGGTTTCCATTCCACTGGTCCAGGTTACTCTTGAATAGAGTTAGGACAGAACTCTGCTGCACATGGTTGGGAAGCCTGTTCCAGAGGAAGGGAATTCTTGGAGACACATACCTGTCCTACCAGCATGTCCTATTTATAGTGCAAGCAAAGTTCAAGTAGCTAAATTGAGTAGGTATAATGCTATTCGTGTTGCAGATATGCAAAGGGTCCATCAGAGTAGGATCCAGAGATGCCTTCTATGCCAGGCACTGATTGCCTCTCAACAGTCTGTAGGAAACCAAGTATAGAGATAGGGCTTTGAGGTGATCTGCATAGGACATGTTGTTTATAACCTGTATTTTTTTTTCTTGTGAGGAACTTTGTGGACGTTCCAGTTGCTCATGTTTCTGGCCAGGTACATAAAGAAGGGGGGACTATATGGAGTGATGGGTTTGATGAGGGCTGAATACAGAGAAACCATAACCTGTTTAAAGTTGACCAACAAAGTATAATTTCCTTACTACCTTAGACACACGTTGGTCAAAAGCCAGGTTACTATCCACATATGTCCCCAGATTCCTGACTTCTGAGTCCACTCTTAGGGGCATGTTATCAATAAGGTAGTTTTCTACAATGGTCAACTTCCCAAAGTTTAATGTTATGCATTTCTTGCATTTAAGTTTTAAGCTGTTGCTTTGGCACCAGACATTTGTCTGTGTTAGTCCTTCCTGTAGGATGTTAATGTCTTGGGAAGATTCTGTAACTGCTCCTAGCTTGCAGTCATCTGTAAACTTCATCAACCACAGGCCTTTGACATTAGTTTTCACTTTTGAGAAGTAAATGCCAAAAGGAGTGGGCCCAGCACAGAGCCTTGAGGGACTTCGCTAGTGACTAGCCTGCTTGTGGACATTGTCTTCATTATCCTAACTTCTCGGGTTCTATCTAAGAGTGAGCTGGATATCCAGCATGTAACATAGGGGTTAATGCCTAATTCTGAGAGCTTGTTTATAATGCCGGAGTGGGATATTGTATCAAATGCTTTAGCCAGCTCAAGGTGGGCTTTTGTATCCTTTTAACAATATTATGTTGTTTTTGTATGTAACATGTTTTATTTGCTGTCTTATGGAGAGTACTGTAACACTGAATACAAGAAAAAAAGAGCAGAAGCGAGATACCATTAAAATAATAAGGAAAGCTCTGTGACTTTGTACTTTAACCTATTAAAGCAAACTAATGTTGATTTATTAAATATTAAATTATATAATAGGGATGATTTTGATGTAAAGAATAGATTGCTTTTAAAATAAGGTGGATACTATTCATAAACATTATGTGCCCTGTAGCAGGACTGGTATACAACAGAATGTTGTACCAAAGGGGTTCCTATTACATTGTCGAATGTTGACAATGTTGAACGGCTAAAATATCGAAAGTGCCATTCCTTGAAAAGTGTTTTGTGGGATTGTGGTACAGTGAGGATCAGAAAATTTGCCCTTCTTTCACTGTAATGCGATCTCGGAGTTAGTATATATAATTAGCGTGGGTTTGGGGGGCACAGCCCCCCACAAGAACAGTTTCAATGAATGGCACTTTCGATATTTTAGCCGTTCAACATTGTCAACATTCGACAATGTGATATAGACCCTACCAAAGCCCTTTATAGTTCACAAAACCTGACACAAAGCAGGGAAGGTCATGGACATTCAGAAGCCATGTAACTGAAATACTTGACGTCCTTTAGAGGTCATTTGCATATATACCATGGGCCTCCCCTACAGAAGATGTAAGTTATCACACGTTGAAAGATCTATTTTTATTTATTTATTTGTTCTTTGTTGACCAGGTTAGTCCTACTAGGACAGTAACCTCTTTTCAGGGAAACTCAAAGTGTTATTTATAATGCTTTGGGAAATTTGACCAGAATATGAAGGAACTTCCCCTACTCATCACTGTTGTGAGTGTGACCCATTTTGAAGGAGCAGTTCCTGTTTCTGTTCCAGGCATGGAGGCAATCCAGAGAAACAGGGAGGCAGATGGAGAAAGAAGGAGATGATGGAGTGGTGAAAGAAATGGAGGAGAAAGCAAATATCAAGAACGGAGAATGTGTGCAGGATTCTGAGGAAATGTTTCAAAGAAGTCTGTTTGATGAGGATGAGTCAGAAAATGGTAGTATTGCCACCTTTTCAATGCCCAAAGTGGGACATTTCTTTGTAGAAACTTGAGGTTTTGCAGGACAAAATATACCCACGGCCAGTGAAAAGGACAAGAATTCACTTTTTTGCCAAAATAAAAGCTTATTCTTGTAGCATTTGAGTTGCTTATGCTATTTCATATGACATTCAGGTGTTTTATGCAACTATTAAAGACAGCTTAGGAAATATGTTTGTCCTAAAATCTCAGGTTGTTTCCCAATTTTTACCTTTTTTTCTCGGGACACAAATGCCTAAAGAGGGACTGTCCCTCACAAAGAGGGACAGGTGGTAACCCTAGAAAATGGTGGGCATATAATTACAACCCTCCAGTTGGGGGAGTTGTGGAATGATTTACTTAAAGAAATGGTGGTGCAGAGTGAGCCAGAAAATGAAAATGAAGGAGATATTTCCTGGGGCGGGGGGCATTATGAAGAAAATAGAAAAAGAAGATGCAAAGACAATCCTGAAGAATAGTGATGAGATGGAACAGAAGAGATATGTAAAGAAAGTAAAAGAAGGAAAAGTGGAGTAGCAGAAAAGAAGGCAGAAGAAAATGAAAAATGGAAGTACGTGGTAAGGATTCAAAGTAAGGAAGACAAAGAAATGGACAGATATGAAGTGATGGACAATTTAATAGCTCCATTTGGTTGTAAAAGCACATGAAGTAAGAGTATTTTTTTCTTATTAACAAAGAAACATTTTGTGACATTATATGTGAGACTGTTTTTACGATGGAAAAGTTTCTTGGAGAATATGAAACAAAGAAAGACTTTAACCCATGAAATCTTAGGTTCATAGGTTCATACTAGGCTATCTGCCCAAGGGCATTTATAAGCCTAGCCCAGAGTTTTGTGGCTTTCGCCACCCCTTTAGTTTGAAGGGTACTATGCCCATTATTTTGCTGTGCCTCTGTCAAGCAGTGACACTGAGGTAATCCCTGGGGTATACCTGTGATCTCCCATCCATTGATCAAGATTTCTCTTGAACAAGGCCAGCGAGGTGCTCTGCCTCACATGTACCGGGATTTTGTTCCACAGCATAGGGAGTCTCTGGGTGATGAATCTGTCCCTCCAGCACGTCCTATTAATAACCGTGTTTAGGTTTAAGTCTCCTGCCCTTGTAGTTCTGATGGATTTAGATTTTTTGAGGTGAAGCATGTTCATCAATTCCGGGTTGGACATGGCCTTGTATGTCAGGCACAGGTCACCTCTGAGCAGACGGTAAGCGACTGAATAGAGCTGGAGTTCCTTCAGTCGGGCAGCATAAGACATATTTTTGAGACCCTTTATCCTTTTGGTGAGGAACTTTTGGGGCCTTTCCAATTGCTGCAGGTGTCGGGTCAGATACATTCCGAATGGGGCATTGTACTCAATCATTGGTCTGATGAGTGATGAGTACAGGGGAACGATGACCTCCCTTGATCTAGATGTGAATCCCTTCATGATCAGGTGGGCAATGTAGAAGGTCTTCCTAACTACTTTGGCAACGTGAGTGTCAAACGAAAGGTTACTGTCAACCTGGGTCCCCCGATCCTGAATAACCTCTTCTGTGCTTAGTGGATTGCCACCTATATGGTAGCTAGGGGTAACCTTGTTTTTCCCGAAGGGTATGACTATGCATTTTTGGCGTTTAACTTTAGGCCATGGCTCTGGCACCAGTTATCCGTTTCTATAAGACCCTTCTGAAGGATATCTGTGTCAGATGTGTTCTCGACTATGGCGCCCAGTTTGCAGTCATCTGCAAACTTTGTCAGCCATAACCCTCCTGTGTTTGCTTGTACTTCTGAAAAGTAGATGCCGAACAAGAGTGGGCCCAGGACTGAGCCCTGTGGGACACCACTTGTGACAGGCTTTGAGTCTGACATGGCGCCAGCAACTCTGACCCTGTGGGTTCTGTCACTTAGCCAGTTTGCAACCCATCTTGTGATGTATGGGTTTACATTTAAGCTGGTGAGTTTTTCAATGATGCTTGAGTGGGGTATTGTGTCGAAAGCCTTTGCCAGGTCGAGGTAGGCTGTGTGTACTGCCTTGCCCTCATCAATGGCCTTGGTGACTGTTTCGAAAAAGTCAACCAAGTTTAAAAGGCATGATCTGCCTTTGACAAAGCCAAACTGGGTTGGATCCAATGTCTGCAAGTCCCCTATGTCTTTATTTATGAGTACCATTATGATCCTCTCCATAGCTTTGCAGATCAGGCTTGTCAGGCTGATGGGATGGTAATTTCCAGGGTCGGTGGAGGCACCGCCTTTGTGAAGTGGGACCACAGTTGCCGTACGCCACTCCTTGGGTACGTATCCTGAGGTGAGGCTAAGATTAAACAGCTGCCCTAACTGCGGGTTTAATTCCTCATTGAGTTCGTGGAGCACACAACCGGGGACACCATCTGGTTCCATGGATGCTGTGTTTTTCGCCTTGGAGAGAGCAGTTCTCACCTGAGCATTTGAGATGTTTATGTGATGAAAGCATTTAATAGGGAAACAAAAAAGAAAATTCATGTACAATTTTGAACAGAAGTAGAAAGAGAGATTTTGAAAGGACCTTTGAAAATGTTATGTAAATAAGTACTTGACATTGCAAAAGTTTATGACACAAATAGATTATGGACTGGTGGCTGGGATTCTAATATTGTGTTCAAAATAGAAAAAGGAAAAATTATACATACACCAAGCATGATAAAAGTGGAGGGAAATAAGGCTGTCATAAAATACTGGGAACAACCCCAAAACAGTTATTTTTTGTGGGAAAGGACATATGGTAAGTAACTGTGGCAAAAGAAATGCTATATATGTGGGGAAATGGGATGTGATGCAAACAGTGTGAAGTTAAATGTTATAAATGTAACAAAATGGGATGTTTATGGAGAGATTGCAAAAATGAAAATAAAAGTAAGGAAAAAGAAAAACAAATAGAAGAAAATGAACAAAGAAGACATTTTAGAAGTAGCAGAAACAAAAGAAAAATTAGATGTGAAAAATAGTATAGAGGACATAAAAGATGTTTCTGAAATAAGTGATGAAGACAAACTAGGAGATAGCAGGGGCGGCCCATGCTATTGGACTGCCGGACTGCAGCCCCCTCAACTAAAAAGAAATTAAAAGAAAAAAGAAAATTTAAAAATTCGCAGACTTCACGCATGCGCAGTAGTCCAGACTACTGCGAGTCTACTGTGCATGCTCCCGGCAGTTCGGCAGTCCAGGTAGGGAAACAGAGAAGACGTCTGTGCACTTTTAAAGTGCACAGACTCGCTGAGAAAATGCGTTGGGGCTGAACTGCAACACCAGCAGTCAGTCTCTTTTGTCGGGAAGGGTTGGATCGCGGGAATCTCGCGGGTCTTTGGAGTATTATTGCATGGGCACATTTGGATTTTGGATTACGTTATGGAAAATGGGCAGCAAGGACAGGTAAGTGTGTTAATTAGTACTGTTTAGAATAGTAGTAGGGAAGGTTATTACTGTTTAGAATAATAGTAGGGAAGGTTATTACTGTTTAGAATAGTAGTAGGGAAGGTTATTACTGTTTAGAATAGTAGTAGGGAAGGTTATTACTGTTTAGAATGGTGGTAGGGAAGGTTATTACTGTTTAGAATGGTGGTAGGGAAGGTTATTACTGTTTAGAATAGTGGTAGGGAAGGTTATTACTGTTTAGAATAGTAGTAGGGAAGGTTATTACTGTTTAGAATGGTGGTAGGGAAGGTTATTACTGTTTAGAATGGTGGTAGGGAAGGTTATTACTGTTTAGAATGGTGGTAGGGAAGGTTATTACTGTTTAGAATGGTGGTAGGGAAGGTTATTACTGTTTAGAATGGTGGTAGGGAAGGTTATTACTGTTTAGAATGGTGGTAGGGAAGGTTATTACTGTTTAGAATGGTGGTAGGGAAGGTTATTACTGTTTAGAATGGTGGTAGGGAAGGTTATTACTGTTTAGAATGGTGGTAGGGAAGGTTATTACTGTTTAGAATGGTGGTAGGAAGGTTATTACTGTTTAGAATAGCAGTAGGGAAGGTTATTACTGTTTAGAATGGTGGTAGGGAAGGTTATTACTGTTTAGAATGGTGGTAGGGAAGGTTATTACTGTTTAGAATGGTGGTAGGGAAGGTTATTACTGTTTAGAATGGTGGTAGGGAAGGTTATTACTGTTTAGAATGGTGGTAGGGAAGGTTATTACTGTTTAGAATGGGAAGGTTATTACTGTTTAGAATGGTGGTAGGGAAGGTTATTACTGTTTAGAATGGTGGTAGGGAAGGTTATTACTGTTTAGAATGGTAGTAGGGAAGGTTATTACTGTTTAGAATGGTGGTAGGGAAGGTTATTACTGTTTAGAATGGTGGTAGGGAAGGTTATTACTGTTTAGAATGGTGGTAGGGAAGGTTATTACTGTTTAGAATGGTGGTAGGGAAGGTTACTGTTTAGAATGATGGTAGGGAAGGTTATTACTGTTTAGAATGGTGGTAGGGAAGGTTACTGTTTAGAATGGTGGTAGGGAAGGTTATTGTTTAGAATGGTAGGGAAGGTTACTGTTTAAAATGGTAGGGAAGAGTGTGTGTGTGTGTGTGTGTGTGTGTGTGTGTGTAATGCCCCAGGTGCTCATGGTGGTGTGGTAGGGAATACCTCAGGCTTGAACCCTGTACCCTGTATGCAGGTGTTAAAGACTTGAGTTCCCTACCCACCACCATTTGTAAAAAAATTGCAGATTTTTGCCTCATATTTAATCTGATCTGTTCCTCATAATATCTGTGGTTTGTAAATGTTGCATTGCTTGATATTTGACGGTGTAGTAGTCGCATTGTTGCCTCACAGCTGCAGGTTCTCAGGTTTGATTCTTGGCTGGGGTTCCTTCTTTGTTGGGTCGTTTGCTTGATATTTGATGGTGTAGTAGTAGCAGTGTTGGGGGTTCCTTCTTTGTGGGGTCTGTTTGCTTGATATTTGATGGTGTAGTAGTAGCATTGTTGCCTCACAGCTGCAGGTTCTCAGGTTTGATTCTTGGCTGGGGTTCCTTCTTTGTGGGGTCTGTATCTTCTCCCTATGTTTGTGTGGGTTTGCTTTTTTGTCCTCCCATGTTACAAAGACATGTCTGCATTATTTCTTCCTGGGCCTCTGCTGAAAATTGTTTTTTTGTTCCAAGTCAGACTGTCCTGATTAACAAATGTTAAATAAGATTGACAGGCATTTGAATGTCAGACTTCAGGTTACTGAATGTTTAATTTCTTACATATTTGATGGTGCAGTGGCAGTATTGTTGCCTCATAGCTACAGGATTTGTGGTTTGATTCTTGGCTGTGGTGCCTTCTTTGTGGAGTCTCCATCTTATCTCTGTGTTTGTGTGGATTTGCTCTGGTATCTTGCCATTTTACAAAGTCGTGTCTACAGTATTTCTCTCTGGGCCTCTGCTGAAAATTGTTTTTGTTCCATCAGAAGTAAAATTGACAGGCATTTGAATTTCAGACTTCATAGTCTTCAGAAAATACATAGTAAAACAACTTTTTATTCTAGCAATAAATATATAGTAACACAACCTTTTATTATAGCAATTTTTTAAGTTTATAAGATGACTATTAGAAATTGTTGCTTATTTTTGGGACTGTAATACCCTGTTAGTGGCTTTGTCCAGGTTTTTTGTGCTAAGGTTGACAGCTATGGCAAGAACTGAATTCACTGAATATGTTTGAGGGCTGTATTCCCTCATTACTGGGTTTGTCCAGGTGTTTTGTGCTAAGAGGTTGACAGCTATGATGAGAACTGAATTAATTAAATGATAGCCATTTAAGTTTCAGTCTTCCTCTCGTTCACAAAACAGCTGATTTGGCGTAGTGGTATGTTGCTCTTGACTGTTTTGCACAGGGACCTTGTCTGTAAAATGTACGGTAGTAACACAGCATTTTTCTTTCACAAAGCAGGTGATTTGGCATAGTGGTATGTTCTGACTCTTTTTTGCACAGGGACTTTGGCAGTAAAATGTATGGTGGTACTGTGGTAACATAGCATTTTATTCTAGCAGCTTTCCAAGATTATACAAGCAATGTTTAATGTGTCCCTGGTTTTTGCCCTTTTGACCCACCCCAATAAATTTGGCTTTTTCCAGATTTCTTGTGCTGCGAAGTTGAGATGCAGTTGAGTATTGAGCAGATTTTACAAGGAGCTGAGAGCTGCAGGGGAAGAGAAGTTTAGTGCTAATAGCACAGCAGGCTGTGTGCTTGCTTTTGATGCAGAATGTTGTTGGTTCTACTCCCATAAGGGGTGAATGCTGAAAGTTAAAATACTAATTATGAGCCTGTTATCAGTTTGCCATCCATTTCCTATTGCAATATTACTAGCTTATTTTTAATGTAATTTAGGCAATTTATTCCACAGGGGCATCAGACACTTTATTGTTTGATGAAACCATGAAATATAAAGGTGATTGCTAGCACCAACCTCTTCATTACAGATTTATTTAACGTGGAATTATTTAGATGACTTTTTTACTACTTCAGAGATTGTGCATATTTACTGATAATAGTGGACTGTAGAAGTTTGAGTAGACTTTTATGATGGAAATGTTCTGAATTGGTCAGTTTTGTTTCATTGTTTACTGGAAAAATGTTCAAAGCAATAGGAAGGTGTATAAAAGAGCACATGTATGTTTCATATGCAAGGGGCCTATGATTTGAAAACAGCCCAGAATTAATTTTTATCTGCCACGAGTAAAATGTATTTTCTTTGAATGTGGATTTTAATGTTGTTTCAGTGAATGTGAGTTTCAAGGGCAGAGAAGGTTTAATGCCAAGTTTGTTATGTCTTAGTGTTTGCGCTGTAAAATGCAAAATAAAACTTTCAAATGAAGTTCAAATCATCATAGAAGTAAATCAGTATGCACATTAGTGTTTATGGTAAATGGAGTGAAATAGCAAATTAATGGATCATTGGAATGGCTGCAGGGAGGCTCCATTCGACCAGGGTTTTATGAGGGGGAAGGGTGGCAAACTTAGACAGCCCCAGCTGAACCATACCTCCCAACTGTCCAGATTTTCAAAGAATGAATAGATGTTTTGCTTCTTATTTTTGATTTGTTCCTCATAAAAATTTGTGGTTTTCTGGCAAATCATTTAGGAATTAAGTCACTAAATAATGACACACCTAGTTTCAGACTTCATAACCTTCAGAAAAATGCATGCTAAAGTAAGACCTGTCCTATCAACTGTCCCAGTTTATAGAAGAGCATTTTTTAGTACTGTTTATATGTTCCCCCCAATATATTTGGCCTTGTCCAGATTTATGTCCCAGTTTATACAAGAACAATTTTTAATACTGTTTATATGTTCCCCCAATATATCTGGCCTTGTCCAGATTTATTGCATTAACAGATTGAGAGGTACATGCAAATAAATTGCTTTATAGAATTAGGCATAGCAAAACCTCTGAACTGTCCCTGATTTTGACTCAAAATGTTGCTCTTCCCCTAATGATCCCTCCGCAAAATAGCAATTTTGGAAGAAAACATGGAGGGTTTATAATTAAGAAATAACTGTAATAATCAGATTACTTTTATTTCAGAAATGCATGTAGATTATTTTATTTTGTCAGCTGCTCAAGTTAGCAGTACTAATATTAAAGTGTCCCTTCTTTGACAGGTTCCCAGCTATATTGTGTTGCTATTTTATATTTTTACATCACATTTTTTGGTTTATTTTTCATAAAATTGTGTTTTTTGGCAAATTAGTGACAAATAATTAAAGACTGAAGTTAGAAAATAATGACAGACATTTGAATTTCAGATTTCATACCATTCAGAAAATTCATACTAATGTAAGACCTCTATTAGCTTTCTAAGGTTATAAGAGCGATATTTTAAAAATTGTCCTTATTTTTGGGCCTTTGTCCCATTTCTTTGTATGGCTTTGTCCAGATTTCTTGCTCTGAGGTTGAGAGGTATGACAAATGTGTCAGGGCCATCACAAGTCAGCCAGAGACATTTCAAACTGTGACATACTTGTTACACCCCACTCCCCCATGTAGTGACTCTGGATGTGCCGAAGCAAGGCAAGGAGTAGTTATGCAGTGTAAATGTGCAGAGAATTCCACCCATCCAAGGTAGACACAAGTACTAGAGTGGCTTTTCATCTGTCCTTGATTTTTGCAGAATGGTCTGGTTTCTGTCATATTCTTTGCACTGTTGATTTATGCTTATTACTCAAAGTGCATGTTGCTCTGTGTTTAAGTAGCAATACTTTAATGACCATCAGGTAAGTTTGGCTGAGATTGCAAGATGCAAGTAAGCTTTAATAAGCATACCGTTAAAGAATTGCCAACATTGAAAGCCTTTCTGTTGCCATGTAGAGAATACTTAACTAGATAATGTATAAGCCTTGGGTATTGACATGCATATGCCAGTATTTGTAATAATGGACAGAATTACATGATTTTAAGAGTCTCATTACACTTGGAGACTTACAGTCATCTCTGCAGGCTTTAACCATAAACCGAATGCCAATCGTGTGGTCTATAACCTGTACAGTAATCTTTTTAAGCAATGTATCTTGAGCTTATTTCTTGTTTGCTTATCATTTTTTACTTTGATCATGTTTTCCCCATGAAACAAGTAGATAGTTGTCAGGCAGCAGGTCTTTTTTTGGATAAGGAACATTTTTACAAGTGGGGGCATCAGAGATTTCTACTTTCAGCATGTTACTTGTTACTTTAATAAAGCTGAATATAAATTATAATTAGAACTGCAGTGCAAGAAGTGGTTTGAGTTGAGTGCTACTTGATTTTGACTGGCATTCCATTAATGTATTTAAAAAGTAATTTATTTTTTCATGCCTCACAACCTTTTTGTTTCCATCTAGATATTAAGCTGTCATGCAGCCAATGCATTGAAATATTTTTATTCTTCTACACTTCATTTTGTCTTGATTGGACTCTCATGACGACTGTTTGGCACCCAATGCAGTATATTTCGTTTTTGTGGTTTGCTACTACAGGTGTTTGTGTGTGTGTGTGTGTGTGTGTGTGTGTGTGTGTGTGTGTGAGGGAATACCTCAGGCTTGAACCCTGTACCTTGTATGCAGGTTTTAAAGACCTTAATTCCCTACCCACCACCATTTGTGAAAAAAACAAACTGCAGATTTTTGTCTCATGTTTGATCTGATCTGTTCCTCATAATATCTGTGGTTTGTAAATGTTGTAATGCTTGATATTTGATGGGGCAGTTGTAGCATTGTTGCCTCACAGCTGCAGGTTCTCAAGTTTGCTTCTTGGCTGGGGTGCCTTCTTTGTGGGGTCTTTATCTTCTCCCTGTGTTTGTGTGGGTTTGCTTTTGTGTCCTCCCATGTTACAAAGACATGTCTGCATTATTTCTTCCTGGGCCTCTGCTGAATTTTGTTTTTGTTCCAAGTCAGACTGTCCTGATTAACAAATGTTAAATAAAATTGACAGGCATTTGAATTTCAGACTTCAGGTTTCTGAATGTTTAAGTCCTTGCATATTTGATGGTGCAGTGGTAGTATTGTTGCCTCACAGCTATAGGTTTTCTGGTTTGATTCTTGGCTGGGGTGCCTTCTGTGTGGAGTCTGCATCTCCTCCCTGTGTTTGTGTGGATTTGCTCTGGTGCCCTGTCATTTTACAAAGATGTGTCTGCAGTATTTCTCCCTGGGTCTCTGCTGAAAAATGTTTTTATTCTGTCAGCAGTAAAATTGACAGGCATTTGAATTTCAGACTTCATGTTCTTCAGAAAATACATAGTAACACAACTGTAACACAACCTTTTATTCTAGCAATTTTCTAAGTTTATAAGATGAATATTTGAAATTTGTCTCTATTTTTGGGACTGCATTCCCTCATTATTGGCTTTGTCCAGGTCTTTTGTGCTAAGGTTGACAGCTATGGCAAGAACTGAATTCACTGAATGTTTGACGGCTGTATTCCCTCATTACTGGGTTTGTCCAGGTGTGTTGTACTAAGAGGTTGACAGCTATGGAAAGAACTGAATTCACTAAATGATAGCCATTTAAGTTTCAGTCTTCCCCTTTTACAAAGCAGCTGATTTGGCGTAGTGGTATGTTGCTCTGTTTTGCACAGGGAGCTTGGCAGTAAAATGTATGGTTCTAGCAACTTTACAAGATTATACAAGCAATGTTTGTGTCCTTGGTTTTTGGGCTTTTGACCCCCCCCCCCCAATACATTTTGGCTTTTTCCAGGTTTCTTGTGCTGCAAAGTTGAGTATTGAGTAGATTTTACAAGGAGCTGAGAGCTGCAGGGGAACACGAAGTTTAGTGCTGCTTAAGTGAAGTTGGTTTACCTTGTCAATAGCACAACAAGTTGTGTACTTGTCTTTGATGCAGAAGGCTGTGGGTTCTACTCCCACAAGGGGTGGATGCTGCTGTACTGAGAATGTTCTCCTTGGTGAAGATACTAACTATGAGTTCGTTATCAGTTTGCCATCCATTTCCTCTTGCAATATTACTAGCTTATCATTTTTTTAATGTAATATAGGCAATTTATTCCTGAGGGGCAACAGGCACTATATTTTTCGATGAAACCATGAAATATAAAGGTGTTTGCTAGCAGCAACCTCTTCATTAGTTACAGATTTCTTTAATGTGGAATTATTTAGATGACTTTTACTTCAGAGATAGTGCATATTTGCTGATAATGGACTGTAGAATTGTGCATATTTACTGATAATGGACTGTAGAATTGTGCATATCTACTGATAATGGTGGACTGTAGAATGCATATTTACTGATAATGGTAGACTGCGGAAGTCTGAGTAGACTTTTATGATAAATGTTCTGAACTGGGCAGTTTTGTCATTATGGGTGCATGCATTTTGTTTCATTGTTTACTGGAAAAATGTTCAAAACAAATTTAAAACGCCCTCTAACAACTGTAATATATTGTACAAGGAATATAATTTAGTACAATGAGGAAGGTGTATCAAAGAGCACATGTATGTTTCATATGCAAGGGGCCTATGATTTGAAAACAGCCAAAAATTAATCTTTATCTGCCACTGGCAAAATGTATTTTCTTTGAATGTGGGTTTCAAAGCTGTTTCAATGAATTGTGAGTTTCAAGAGCAGAGAAGTTTTAATGCTAATTTTTCATTGTGAGACTGCATTGCTTTGTTTAGTAGATTACTTAGTGTTTGTGCTGTAAAATACAAAATAAAACTTTCAAATGAAGTCCAACTCATCATACAAGTAAAGCAGTATGCACATTAGTGTTTATGGTAAATGGAGTGAAATAGCCAAGTAATGGTTCATAGGAATGGCTGCAGAGGCTCCATTCAACCGTGATTTTGTCAGGGGGGAAGGGCAGCAAACTCAGACAGGCCCAGCTGAACTATGCCTCCCAACTGTCCAGATTTTCAAAGAATGAATAGATTTTTGCTTCTTATTTTTGGTTTGTTCTTCATAAAATTTGTAGTTTTCTGGCAAATCATTTAGAAATTAAGTCACTAAATAATGATACACTGAGTTTCAGACTTCATAACCTTCAGAAAAATGCATGCTAAAGTAAGAACTGTTATTCTATCAACTGTCTCAATTTATACGAGTAATTTTTAGTACTGTTTATATGTTCCCCCAGTATACTTGGCAGTATATTTGTTCAGATTTACTGCATTAACAGGTTGAGAGGTACATGCAAATAAATTGCTTTATAGAATTAGGCATAGCCAACCTCTCAACTGTCTCCGATTTTGGCTTAAAATGTTGCTCTTCCCCCTAATAATCCCTCTGCAAAATAGCAATTTTGGAAGAAAACATTGAGGGTTTACAATTAAGAAATAACTGTAATAATCAAAGTTATAGATTACTTGAAATGCATGTAGATTCTTTTATTTTGTCAGCTGCCCAAGTTAGCAGTACTAATATTAGTGTCCCTTCTTTGAAAGGTTCCCAGCTGTATTGTGTGGCTATTTTATATTTTTGCATCACATTTGGTCCATTTTTCATAAAATTGTGTTTTTTGGCAAATTAGTGACAAATCACTAAAGACTGAAGTTAGAAAATAATGGCAGACATTTGAGTTTCAGATTTTATACCCTTCAGAAAAGTCATACTAATGCAAGACCTATTCTATTATCTTTCTAAGTTTATTAGAGCAATATTTAAAAATTGTCCTTATTTGTGGGCATTTGTCCCACTTCCGTGTATGGCTTTGTCCAGATTTCTTGCTCTAAGGTTGAGAGGTATGACACATGTGTCAGGGCCATCACAGTCAGCCAGAAACATTTCAAATTGTGACATACTTGTTGCACTCCACTCCACCATGTACTGACTCTGGATGTGTCCAAGCAAGGCAAGGAGTAGTTATGCAGTGTAAATGTGCAGTGTGTCTCCCCCCCCCCCATCCAAGGTAGACACAAGTACTACAGTGGCTTTTCATCTGTCCTTGATTTTGCAGAAAGGTCTGGTTTCTGTCATATTTTTGTACTGTTGATTTATGCTTATTACTCAAAGTGCCTGTTGCTCTGTGTTTAAGTAGCAATGCTTTAATGGCCATAATGTAAGCTTATCTGAGATCATAAGATGCAAGTAAGCTTTAATAAGCATACTGTTAAAGAATTGCCAACATTGAAAGCCTTTCTGTTGTTGCCATGCAGAGAATACTTGACTAGATAATGTATAAGCCTTGGGTATTAAAGGACAGGATTCCATTATTTTAAAAAGCTCATTACACTTGTTGGAGACTTCCAGTCATCTCTACAGACTTTACCCGTAAACTAAACAGAATGCCAATCATGTGTGGTCCATAACCTGTACAGTAATCCTTTAAGCAATGTATCTTGAGCTTGTTTCTTGTTTGCTTTTCATTTTTACTTACATGTTTTCCCCATGAAACAAGTAGATAATTGTCAGGCAGCAGGTCTTTTTGGATAAGAAACATTTTACAAGTGGGGGCATCACAGAGATTTCTACTTTCAACATGTTACTTGGCACTTTAATAAAGCTGAATATAAATTATAATTAGAACTGCAGTGCAAGGAGAAGTGGTTTGAGTTGAGTGCTTCTGGTTTTGCTTGTACTTGATTTTGACTGGCATTCCAGTAATGTATTTAAAAAGTAATTTATTTTTTCATGCCTCACAACCTTTTGTTTCCATCTAGATATTAAGTAAGCTGTCATGCAGCCAATGCATTGAAATATTTTTATTCTTCTACACTTATTTTTGTCTTGATTGGACTCTCATAATGATGGTTTGCCACCCAGGGCAGTGTATTTAATTAAAGTTTTTTTTGTGGTTTTGGGCATAGCTCCTCCCCTTTCTGGTTGGCCATACCCCTTCCCCTTGACCCCACCCATTCAGCTGGCTCCTGCAGCCCCCCTTTGATTTGAAGTCACCAGCCGCCACTGGGAGATAGTAAAAGAAAAAAAAAGAAATCTATTGGTAAAATGGTAAAAGACAGAAAAAAAAAGAAAACTTAAAGGGATAAGTACAAAAAAAAAAATAAATGAAATAGATGAAAAAGAATATATAGAGCTAATGACTGGGGGTTGGTATAATGGTCAAGGTCTTTGACTCAGACACAAGGTACAGTATTTGATTTTCACCTTTGAGAAGGAAATTGGCTAGACTTAGAATGGCATATTAAGAAAGCCAGCACAGTAATTAGCAGTGAACTTATAAAACTATGAATCTAAGCAAAAGAGAAAATTCAAATTTTGGAGTGCTTTCTGTAAATGTAAATAGTGTTAAGAATATAGTAAGAAGAAAATGGATTTTAGAGTGGTGCAATACAGGTGATGTAGATGTAATTATATTAGAAGACACAATTTTTTAACAAATGAAAGATTACAAACAGAGAAACTATGGGGAGGAAAGATAATCTGCAATTTGGGAAATGAGAGATGTTCTAGAATAGCTGTATTCTATAAAAATACAGTAAAGAAATGAGATGTAACAAGCAAAAATGTGAAGGTTAACCACTGTAAATTTAAAATGGAAAGAAAAAGTATACAGAATTATATTATTATAAGATTATATTATTATAAGATTATACTATTGTAAAGAAGGGGAAGCTTATTTCATCAGATTTTAGACTATGTACTGATAAATATGAATATTAGAACAGGAGACTAATTGTGATTTAAGAGGCAAGTGTAAAAAGAAAGGTTCATAAGAAAAATGTTAGACATTATAAGATGTGGTTAGTTAAAACTTTGGGACAGAAATTCATGGACTTACAAAAGGGGTATGTATAGAACTGAAATAGATAATTTTATAGTATCAGAAGGTTTAGATATATGAGAAGGAAATGTAGTTGAAGCATGATTTTCTTGTCATTTTGCAATATGGCTAGAGATAATGTAAAATAAGGACTATATAAAAATAAGCAAATAAGAGAAAGCATGGAATAAAGAAGAAAATAGATTACTAATACAGTTGTGGAAAGATCATATTACCATGAGAACATTTTATAAAAATTGGTCTGAATGGTGGATGATATTTAAGAAAAAAATAATGTTTTTTACAGTGACAAAAGAAAAGTAAAGAAAGAAAAAAATATAAAAGAATATATAATGATGTGTTGGAAGATTTAGAGCATAATAATATAAAATACTTTGAAAAAGAAAAAGAATTATATGAAAGAAATCAAGAGAAATACAAGAATTGTTATGTTTTACAAGAAAAAGAGAAGTATTTAGTTACTTAAGTAGATTAGTTAAGGAAGATTGTAGTGTAATGAGAGAAATAATGTAAAAGGAGAAATAGAAAGAACTCCATTAAAGATTCTGAATAGTGTAGGACAATGTGTACAAGAATTGTTTAAAGAAAAAATAAGGTAGTGAATATAACGTGGAAAGTAAAAAAGGTTAACATAAAAGAGAATAAAATGTTGGAAATGAACTTTCTTTAAATGAGCTAGATAAAGTATTAGGACAAGTAAATACAGATTTGGCTGCAGGACCAAATGGAATAGGGTATGAGATTTATGAGAATTTAAGGGAATGGCAAAAAAAAAAATAAATAAAACATAAAAAATAAAGATTTTGAATGAATAGTTAAAGGAAGGTTCTATGTATAAAGAATTATGTAATGGGATACTTAAATTCATATGGAAGAAGGAATATAAAAGAGAATTAAAAAACTCAAGACCAATAGTATTGAATAATAATGATTACAAAATAGTTATGAAAATAATACAAAATAGATTTGAAACTAAATGGAAAATGTTATGGAAGATACTACATATATAGTATAAAGGGGAAGGGTTGTCAAGAATTATTAATGATAGAGAAATTGTGGATGATATTTCGAATAGAAGGGAAGAAGCAAAAATCATGATAGGAGACCTTAAGGCATTTGACACAATTGGACATGAAATCTTATGGGTAATAATGAAAGAATATAATATAAATGAGAAAGTTAGAAAAGTATATATGTCAGCGTATAGTGATAATCAAGTAAAAATGCTTGTAATTAGTTGGTTAAGCCAAAAGGTACATATGAAGGGTGGTGTAAGACAGAGATGTCCAAAGAGTTGTATAATCTCTGCATTAGTTATGAAATTGATAGTAAGTGAAATAAATCACAAAATGAAGGAGGTTGGGTATATAACACCTGAAGGGTTAAGAATTCCAGTTATTTTAACATATGCAGATAATATTATAATAATTGCAAAAACAAAATCTGGATACAATTAATAATTTGCACAAATGAGTATCTAGAGGTGGTAACAAGAAAAATAAAGATTTAGATGATGTAGTAAAGGTAGGGGGCATATATTTTACAATGAATTACATTTCTGTACTAGGAGTAAAATTTGGGACTAAAGATATAAGAAGAATTCAGTGGAAAAAAATCATAATAGAAGAAATAAAACAAACCTGTCTTGTCTGGAGAACATATAAATCGTTAGTCGGAAAAAAAGGCTTATTTGATTAATTCAGTACTGATGGGAAAAATGGCATACTTAAGTGTATTTATGTTTCATTTATATGGAGTTTTAGATTAAACCCAGTAAAAAGAGATGTTTTGTAAGTAAATAAAGAAGGAGGAGTTTTAGGGTTAAGTGGTATGTGCTGCTTCGTTAAAATTTGTACAAAGTGTTGAAGTGGATAAATGAAAAAGATGAGAGATTAGTAGTAAAACTATAATTATAAGGATAAATCTTGGGATATGGTAAAAAAGAGTAAAACTGAAAAAGAGTGTATAAATGAAGAAATTAAATGTTACCAAGAAAAAATATTTTTTGCGGAAAATAATTGATGACATAAAAAAAGAAAAAATACAGTATAAGAATGCCACGATACAACATTACCATGTAAAACAACGAGAAAATCTAACAGATGAAAAAAAAATCTAAAGCTATAAAACTAAGAAGTAAATTGTGTAATCAGAAAGTAGAATGTCAAGATTTTTGTGAAGACTGGTAATAGATAAATTGCCAGGAAAAGGAAATATGCCATTAAAAATGAAAAGGGATATAATATGTTTACATTATCAAGAAGAAACTATGGAACATGTGTTTTTGAAATGTAAAGGGGTAAAAACATTATGGGGAAAACTATGTAAAGAAGATTTTTCAAACTTAGAATTGGATAAAATAAACATGGATATGATTAAATATGGAAATTATAAGAATAGAAGTAAAAAATATGCAAAAAGAATAAATAAAAATATTTTATGTTATATGGAATGAAAGAATAAATGAAATTACGTTTAATGGCAAATGGATTTTAGTAACAATATTAACTAAAATCAATGGAGTGGGGGTCTAATATGGATGAAATTTAGTATGATTATAAAGGAAATTATGAATGTGTGTAAACAGATTTGTATATCTATAGATGTGTACATTAGCAAATATGTGTAACTATGTAAATCTTTTGTAAATATAATATTATTATTATTATTTAAGTTTGATGACCGGGGAAGTCCACTTTTAACCATTTAATATAAATGGTTACTGCTGTATATAAATAAAAGATACCTACCTTTTTGATATGTGCCAGGGGATCTTTTTCATCCACCAAAGCTACCATCAATTCTAGTACTTGGGACCTCAGTTTCATATTTCATCTGAAGGACAGCACTCTCAGGAGTGCAGCACCCTCTTATGCTGCACTGCAGTGTCAACAATCCAGATACCTTCTGTGGGAATAGAACCCACAACCATCTGCACCAAAACTGAGTGTGCTAGCTGTTGAATATCTATATCTGTGAATCTCAGTAATTCCTGGTAATAGGCACAGCATACAAGATGCACTTCTGTATCAGCAGCACACACATTATCACGTTTGTTACCACTTTCCCTGCTCCCCTTTATTTTATATTATTAACTCCAAGTGTAACACATTTAAGTAGGCAATCCTCATCACTGAACTGAGTGTTGGCAAAATACCTGTACTAAATACATTTCTTGATGAATAAAAGCCAACAGATCATAGGTATGGTTTATTCTGTTTTGTTTTGCATTTTCATATACAACTATAACTTATTTAATTAATAGTCAGACATACAGCATCAAAACAGGGCTGGGCTGGAAAATCTAGTTACCAGCAGTAAAGATGCAGACAGAGTGGGATGGTTTGCAGTTTCAGTAAGGAGACTGGTGAGTTAGAGAAACAGAGGGCTCTGCTGAGGTTTAGACCAGATGCACAAGCAAAGCAGGCTACAGCCCCAGGGGTGAAAGGTACTGAACTCCTTAGGTCATAAGGATTTAGTGAGGAGGTAATGGCTGAAGGAGAAAAAAGGCCCAGTTGGAGGGAAAAGTTATAAGGTTTCTGGCATTTTAAAAAGCATAGATGCCCATTAGGGTCTATATTAGAACATCGAAGTTTCAAAACTTCGAATGTTCTAATATCGACCCCTACTCAGAGAAAGCTGAAAACATCGAACACACAGAACAGCGATTTTTTTCCTAGGGAAAAAATTCACTGTTCCAAAACACATACATACAACACAGGCACACCAAACAAACAGTAATCCACACACACACACCTAAAACCTTACACCTAACCCTACACTAAACTATACACACACCACTAACTATCCACTTACCTTAACCCAAACCCTAACCCTAAGGTCCATCACTATCGCACACTCACCTCACCCGTGCCCCAACCCTAACTCACCTACCCTGCCCTAACCCTCACGTCCACACAATTGCACACATACCTAACCTGCACCCTAAACCTAACTCACCTAACCCACCCTAACCCTCACATCCACACAATCGCACACATACCTAACCCGCACCCTAACTAACCTAACCCGCACTCAATCGCACACTTACATGAACCCGACCCGTAACTTTCCACCACAGCACTGAAAATACCAAAGCAACAGAAACGGACAACCAAATTCTTTCCCTAGGAAAAAATGTGGTTTTCTGTTCCTTCGATATTTTCAGCTTTTGCTGAATAGGGGTCAATATTAGAACATTTGAAGTTTTTAAACTTCGATGTTCTAATATAGACCCTGCCCAATACACATATCTGACATTTGCAGCATAGCCTTCATTCCTAGGCTTCATCTGCTGTGGATGAATTGCTTTAATGTACAGTAGTCTTGAAAGAACTGGCATAGTATCTGTTTTTCCTCATGTAAGTGTAACAGGGCATACTTGAGTTTCCTTTGGATTCTTCAAAGTCCAAACAGAGGGAGACTACAACATGGTCTAAACAGTAACTGTTTCCACATGCTAATCTGGTGTTATTCTAAGGCTTAAAATATTAGCCAGTGAAAATGTCAAAAAGGCATCTAAAATATTTTATAAAGCAAAGTTAACATAGCTAGAAAAACTGTAGTAAAATTGACAAGTGACCCCATAACAGCTGCTTTAAATAATCAGAATCACTACTCAGAATATAGAATAATTTGTGAGGAATAATATTAGTTATAAATGTAACTAGTTGAAATTCACCTTAATAAAATGGCCCATTCCTCAATATATGTGGCAAAATTTATGCAGAATAAAAAAATAGTTATTTCATCATTTTACAGTATCACTCATCACATCGAGGATAGTGGGATCTCAAAATCTGTACATTACTTAATGATCTTAAATACCATGGCTACTTCCAGCATCTACAACTGCAGTGAGTAAATAAGTGGCTAGATGGATAAAAAAAAACTGCACAGACATATAACTGATGGTAGAGGGTGAATACTCATCCCCACATGCTCATACCATCTCTCTGCTCTGATAATCCCAGTGATATTTTAATGTGATCCACATACATAAACAGCAATGCCTGAAAACCTTCTATATTTATAATTTGTACAACAGACTAGCTGGAAATAAATGAAAGGAATGCAGCATTGTGTAATATGGAATCTCACTTTGATATTCCAGTTACACAGTTAAGTAAGTTTCCATACCGTGGGCCAGCTGCGTCTGATAAAATGGGCCCTGTGTTGCTATTTTGGACTCAGCTGATAATGTAAGACATTCAGAATAGTACATATTAGTAAGAAATGTATAAATAGACTGTGTTTATTGTATTATGTTAAATAACGTTTACCTTGTGGTTATTTTTAGGGAGTGAGAGATAAAACAGACAAACAATATTTTGTATTGACGTTCTCTGTCACAGTACATGATAAAATTGAAATTATTGCAGAGGCATTATTTAGACTCAAAGGAGCATTTGAGTGAAAAGATGGTCTTACAATATGTTACACCTGCCCTTAACATGTTTTTGTGTGTGTGTGTGTGTGTGTGTGTGTGTGTGTTTGTGTATATATAGATAAGTATATGTATCTCTGTCTGCTGGTATACCTTATGTTACTATTGTCACTGGTAGACTGGATGTTACTTATGTCTTTCTATGTTCTTGATGAAAATGTATGATTTCTGTATACTGTATTTGATGATTTGTCATACTTAAACTGTTCATTAACTACCTTTTGAGCTTTCCTCCTAGGGTCCCTGCTAAAAAAGGGACTTATGCCCAGTCAGACTAACCCAGTTAACAAATGTCAAATAAATAAATGACCCACAAATTTGATTTACACAGGGAGTGATTTACCTACTGCATTTGTCCATCAGAGATATAGATGCCATTCAAGGGTTGCATTTCTGATTACCCATCCATTGGTCCTAGTTGCTCTTAAACAGGGTTAGGGAGGAATTCTGCTTCACATGGATAGGGAGCCTATTCCAGAGAATGAGAATTCTCTGAGAAACACATCTGTCTCTCCAACATGTTCTATTTATGTCGCAAGCAAAATTTAGGTCATGTGATCTAATAGTTCTGATGCTGTTTGTTTTGCAGATGTGCAAAAGGTTAATCAAAACAGGGCCAGGGATGCATTATATGCCAGGCAAAGATCACCTGTCAGAAGTCTGTATGATACTGAGTAAAGAGACAGAGCTTTGAGGTGATTCTTGGTTTTTACCATATTTTTTCCTTTTATTGTATATCCTGTTTAATTTGGGGTGTTACCATTGTGGTTTGTTTCTAGGACTAGTTCTAGGCTTACTTCCAGTAGGTACAGCAGCCTCTATGCAGCCATTGACATGGTTGTACAGAGTTTCTGAGAGCAATTCACCATATGCTGCTGTTTTCACGGTACTTGGAGAGGTATTGGATTTTGACAAACCATCACTTAATGAAAGGTAGTTTGCCTTGGAATAGTTTCTAACTGGTACTGTTTTTACTGGGGTTATGGAGCTGATTTTGATTGAGACAGTTTTATGGATGGACCTTACCAGGGAGGATGAAACATTGGGAGAGGGTGCAGCATTCTCCCATATTTGTGAGTAAGAGGTCCAGTATGTTGGGGCCTCTAGTAGGTGTATTCATTGTTTGGTCAAGTATGTTTGCATTTATGAAGTCCAGGAATCTCTGTGCTTGTAGATTCAAGGTCATGTAGGATTCCCAGTCTATACAGGGATAATTAAAGTCACCCATGAGTATGGTGTTAGGCTGGGTGGTAAATGTTTCCAGTGGGTCCAAGTATGCATTGTGGGCTTCTTGGGACAAGGAGGGAGACCTATAACTGGCCAGTATATGGTACAGGATTTTATCTATAGTGATCTGTATGTGGAGGAACTTCAGCACATCATGCTGTTTAACCACCCTAGAGGTATGATTGTTATTGATGTATATTGAGACATCTCCACCTTTAGTCCTTGCCTATGCAACTACTGGTCTAAAAGTGTGGAAGGCACTGAAACCTTGCACTGCCAGGGCACACTCTGCCATTGTAAAGTTTGTCTCAGTAATTGCACAGGTGTCTCTATTCTTCAGTGTGAGGGGGGCTTGGAAGGGAGTATATTCTTGTTTTAGGCTCTGGGCATTGACCAGTAAAACCCTGAGGTTCATTTGAGTTGATGTTGTTATGTCAGTAGATTTGTCAATTTGTCATTGCCTAAAAAAGGCACTGTTGGGGTGGATAAAGTTTTAGCTAGTATTCAAAAGCCTAGAGGAGACAGGTGCAGACCATCCTTGGCAAAGCAACGTGATCTGTTAACTATACCCTCCCAAGCTGCCAAATATTACAACCCCTTAGAGTAACAGCAGAAAAACAGCCAATTATTAAAATCAGTCATCTTTTGCTCATATTGTGGCATCATCCTCAGTGATGGTAATATGCTTCTCAGTGCACTGTGACATCATCCTCAGTGATACATTGTATCATTGTATCATCCTCAGTGATGGTAATATGCTTCTCAGTGCACTGTGACATCATCCTCAGTGATACATTGTATCATTCCCAGTGGTACCTCTCAACTGTCCCTAATTTTCAGGGACGCCCCTGATTTTGACTCAGATTTTAACTCTGTCCCTCTTAATCCCTCCTAAATCTAGAGACATTTGGAGGAAAGGTGTTGAATTACACTTAATGAATAATGACAATAATTAAGAGTTATAAACTTCTTTTACTTCAGAAAATGTGTATTAATTCATATGTTGTGATTCTGTCAATGTTTCAAGTTAATAGCACTAATATTTTAAAAGTGTCCCTGATTTTTTCTTGACTTGTCCCTGATTCTGTTGAAGTTTGTCCCTAGTTGGTTGAGAGATCAGGATGCTGCTCAGTGCACTGTGACATCATCCTCAGTGATACAATGTATCATCTTCAGTGATGGTAATATGCTGCTCAAAACGAGGCTCATACCAGCCTGAGATACATAGTCCATAACATCCAAAATATCTCTCTTCATATAGTACAGGGAAGTACATCTCAGGTAATTTACACCTACGTGGACTATGACTGAATCATACTGATACCTGTGGTGTAGTGACTTGAATGCGTGCATTTTTTTGGCAGATCCTGGATCCAGATAAGGAAGTAACCATTATCTTTCCTTGGTCAGACTGGTTAAAGGGCCATCAGTATGCTTTAAAATGGAGTCCCCTATGATGAGTATCCTGGGAAGTGTGTTTGCTTGCCTTATGGGCTTAGTGTTTTGGGATCCATTGACAATGACTGTATGCGTGGTGTTAGGTGGTGTTTTTTCTGAGTGTCTTTGGGCGTGCAGGCAGTACAGGTGATCTTTGTTGTTTAGGAAGATTGTTTTTAAGTACCTCAGCATACATTCATCTATGTGTGTGTTGTGTGTTATGTGAGGTGGGTGCTCCGTGTATGGTTTCAACAATCTGAGTGTTTGTATGTGACAGTGTCAATGCATAAGTACACCTCTCACACAGAAGGAGATGTTTGAAGAGTGAATTACATCACAATTACTGCTATAGCTGTCAGTCAGTCTGTGAACTGACATGCCTTGAAGCAACAGGAAGAGAAAATAGGAAGAGAAAGAACTCTATGAAATATTTAGAATCTTATAGCCTATTAGATTAGAGGCCATGTGCGCCTTGCCAATAATCACCATCAGGTTCTCCTAACCTTTTCAAGGAGGCCAAGCTCTGTAAGTCCCGGAGCATATTTTAGTTTAGCCATCAGCTTATCTAAGCTATGTTTGAAGGCTGACAGGGACTCACACTGCTTGACGTGCAAGGAGAGTCTTTTCCAGAGTAAGGGGAGGCAGTGGGTGATGAAATGATCTTCCCATTTAGTTTTATTTATTCCCTGTTATATACATATTAAGATTTCTTGTTCTAGTGTTGGCTGCACTATTTCACATAGAGAAAAAGAAGGTCTCAGATAATGACATCCCTGAGGCCAAGGAAAGCAAGGCACAGGTCTCCCCTCAAGAGTCTATATGACACTGAGAAAAGGGAGAGTGTTTCCAACCTTTTCTGATAGCTAAGATTCTTGAGGCCTGAGATTGTTTTGTTAGGAACGTCTGTGGTCCTTCAAGTTTTTTGATATGTCTAATAAGATACAATGCCAATGGGTGCATTATATTGTACAATGGGTCTAAACAGGACAGAATAGAAGGGGAACTGCTGTTTTTGGAAGAGATACCCTTGATGGTTAGTTGTGATATAGAAGGGCTGTATGACTATGATAACCACAGAGTGATCATAGGAGAGGCAGCCATCTACCCAGGTCTCTGATAACAGACTCAATGGAGACTGGGATGTCATCGAGGATATAGGAATTAGTAATTTGTAGTCTTCCAAAGCAGATAATACTGCATTTATTAGTATTTAGTTTGAGCTCTTTCTCAGTGCATCAGGAGTTAACACGTGATAGTTTTGTGGGAAGGGAATTTGTATAATATAAGATAAAGAAAAATAATCTGGTTCCACACAGCAGTGAAAATCAATATGTCCTTTAATTGTAGTAAGTAAGCGTTTTCACCCTAGGGGAACTTATAATATATAAAATGCCTCCGAATTCAACACAAAGTGTACTGCCTTTGTATTATTTAACTCATTCACTCCAACAGAGCTGAGGAAGTTTGTCCTGTAACTTCCAATGGGTGGAGCCTAAGCCTTCTGATGGAATCAAATTATGTCCTCCAAATGTTCATATTTATGTATTTATTTATTTATTTCCAGTTTGATTACTGGGGAAGCCCACCGGGCCCAGAGAGCCCGTTTTCATTGGAGGCCTGGGGAGAAAAGTTCCATAGCACAGAACACAGTAAAGATACAAGTCTAGAAAAGTTACAGTTAAAAAAACAAGTTACAAATATTTGAATTCAATACCAAGCATGAGCAACTTAGCGCAGTGTGACATATCATATGGATTATACCCTACAGATTAATTTAGACATACATTTATTCATTTAAAGTAAGAAACTATTTACATGCATTCATTCATTTAAAGTAAGAAACTATTTACATGCATTCATTCATTTAAAGTAAGAAGCTATTTACAGTATTTACATAGTTGAAATCATTTGGGAAATAGCTATGGGAGTTATAGAGAGCTTAGAAACACAGGAGGAAATCCTCCCAGGGGCATTTACTTAAACAGAATTAGGTAGGGAGAAGCACATACATTTCCGTTTGGAGGACATGTATGTAAATAGCTGGGTTTTGAAATTATCTGTATTTGGTGCTGTCCTTAGAGTGGAAGGGAGTGAATTCCATTTCTTGTCTAGGGAGAAAGAAAGGAGAAGTTGGCCAGCAGGTCATTTAGGTTTGTGGATAGTAGTTAAGTTTTGGTGTTCAGATCTGAGAGTTCCATTAGGGGCGCAGGGGGAAGGATGTTTGTTGGAGCAGGGCATTTTGTTGGGTGAAATACGAATCTGTGTGCAGTGGTAAGGTGGAGGTAGTCTAGGTAATTTGTGAGTTCTAGCCAATTCAGAGATTGGAGGGTAAGACAGTGATGGGTGGAATTTTTGGCTTTGGTAGCAAATTTAGAGATTTTATTATAGCAGTTTTCAAGTTTAGAAGTGATGGAAGAGGTCAGGCTGGTTAGGAGAGGGGCTCCATATAATAAGGAAGGAAGAAGATAAGTTGAGGCCAGAGTTTGACTGGTAGAGATGAAGATGAAGCAATTGTTTCTGTATAGCATTCCTAACTTTTGGTGGGTTTTCTTTATATTTTGTTGAATGTGGATATCAAACTTGAGGTGTTCGTCTATAGTAACGACGATACGTTTGGCGAAGGGAACCACTTCGATAGGGGAGTTGGTTTGGCTAAGGACTTGAAAGGAACTTTTGTCATATGAGAAAGTTTTTGAGGGTGGGAATAGTATTTTAGATTTGCATGTGTTGAGAGAGAGGTGATTTTGGTGCATCCAGGTCTCAGTAGTTGAGAAGGCAATTTGGGTTTTAGTTAGCAGTTTAGGGAGATTAGAGGCAGATCAGACTAAAGTTGAGTCGTATTCATATTGAATGACTTTGGCATCAGGAATAGCAGAGTGAAAATTATTAATAAAGATATTAAATAGCATAGGTCCAAGGATGGACCCCTGTGGTACGCCAGTTGGGGTGGGTAAGAAAGGAAAGGTGGCTTTCTTCCATTTCACAGCCTGAGCTCTATCTGACAGGTAACCTGAGAACCAGGATAAAGTGTTTTGGGAGAGATTTAGGTTTGAGAGATGATAGAGAAGGTGCTTATGGGAAACCATATGGAATGCCTTATAAAGAGCTAGAAGAACTGTAGATACTAAGTGTCCGGAATCTCAGGCTCGACTGACAGTTTCTAAGAAGCAGAGTAGTGCAGTTATAGTGCTATGCCCTAGGCGGAAGCCATGTTGGGTAGGAGTGAGAAGTTGGTATGGGTCAGAAAAGGCATAAGTTGGAAGCGGACGCATTTTTCTAGGATTTTGTTGATTGGTGAGAGGAAGTTTGAGATGTTAGTGTTTTTGTCTCCCTTGTGGAGAGGAAGAATAAAGGCAGAACACCAGAGTTTAGGGACACAGGATTCCTTTATGGATCTATTGATAAGGATACTAATTGGGAGTGCTATACCATCAGCAGCAGACTTTAGGAAGGAGGAGGAAATGTTATCAGGTGCACTGGAGCAGGGTTTAAGTCTGGATAGAAGTCTTTTTATGAAATTAGTAGAGACAGGCTTGAGCTCAAACATAGGGGGAAGTTATTAGGGAGCTTAGAAGGAGAAGAATGAAGGAGAGATGGGTAACTGTTGGCAAAAGTCTTGGTCAGGTCAGATATTGATTCCATAAAAAATGAGTTAAATTGTGAGGCTAATTCGAGGTCAGTTTCATATTTGTGGAACCATGGGGTTATGAAAGAAGTATAAATGGTGAACTCTTCAGCACAAACTACTTTTATAGTGATAGTATTCTTTAGGTTCTTGGTCTTAAAACGACCTTTGTACGTTACAGTAAACACAGTAACTATTACAGTTGTAATATTTTGTAAACAATTTACAATATCTCAGCAGCCACTCACTTTACAAGTTTACATACATACTGTCAGCAGCATTTTATTCATCTAGCTGACAGCTTTCATATGAAGGTAAGGAGCTCTGTCTGTGTTACTTGGTTGTTCAGATATTTAGTAAAATGTGAAAATTATATCTATATATTAATATCATAAAAACAGTTACACTCTGTTTATTTGCACTTGTCAGAGGTCAAATATTAATGCAGATGAGTTTGCCATTGTGTAAGCTTTAAGATGAAATCTTTTAAAACTTTGTACAGTAGCATGGTTTTGGAATTATTAATGTAAATATGAACAAGCAATATTTGATGTCTAGATGCGTCAGTAGGAGTTAACTGCAGGTGCACCTGGAGGCATCACTCGGATGTAATGGGAACTCATCCATTCATGTGCCTACCAATTTTGCAAAGAGTGACATTTATCACTCCAGTCTTAAAATCAGTCAACAGACTGGACTTGCACAGAAATAGCAACGATCAATTCCAAATGTAAATGACGTGAAACCACAGAAAATCACTCAGACATAGCTACAGAGTTCCCCGTCCACACTTGTAACCACTGCCCTTGCCTTCTCATCAGCTCTTATCTGGCCTCTTAGTTTTCTAAGCACTTCACCAATCTGATTCCTACATCCTATTACCTTCCACTAAGGCACTGTATCAAAAGCCTTAATGAAGTCCGTACACACTGCATCCATTAGACTTCCCAATTAGTTTTATAACTGCCACTAGTTAGTAATACATGGTTACTTTTTATTAAAATGAAATAAGTTTACATTTAATAACACTTTGTTAAAATAAAATATCAACACAGAAAAGTGCTAGATAAAAAAACATTGTTATAAAGGATGCTGCAGCTATACTGCAACAGATCTCCACTCAACACATCTCAAAAGATCAACATAGCAAGACAAATGTTGCTGTACATACATCTGAAAATCTCTTCAGTTACTACCTCTATCTAACATGTCAACTTTTCAAATATAAATATAATCCTTAGCCAATCGAGGCAAATAACTTCACAGCCATGGAGATTCCCAAATGTTAAAGTGACAGCTAAGCTTCTTACACATCAAAAATCCCCACATTGCAGATTCTGAAAGAGAGCAATGACTAGCCACTCTGCTACCGCAATGGGCATGTGCCAGAAACTGAGCAGCAGCATGGGAAATGTAGTTGCTATGCTAAGGCAGTCATTATCTTTCCACAACTCCTGTTCCAATTTTTTTACACATAGGGTTGGGGTCTAAACTGGAACATTTCTGCATCCCAAAGACAATGTTTGGGATTCTGGGACAGAGACTTCCAAACTGGGACTGTCCCAGAAAAGAACGGGACGATTGGTCTCCTTGAGCTTGCTTTGCATGATCTAATGCCAGTATTTACCTCTGAAAAACTTGAGAACTGTTGTCTGATTATATTACATTCGAGCAGGATACATACTTCTCAATCTCTTAGCACAAAAAAGAAACCTGGAAAAAGCCTGACAGAATGGGGGATAAATGTCCAAAAATAGGGACAGATTTTTAATATTGCTCTTATAAACTGATAAAGTTGCTAGAATAGCAGGATTTGTCTTAGCATGCATTTTTATGAAGGATATGAAGTCTGAAACACAAATGTATATCATTATTTAGTGACTTCAGTCCTCAGAGCATCCCTGTGATTTGCCAGAAAACCACACATTTTATGAGGAATAGACCAAAAATATAAGGCAAAAATCCGGACAGTTGAGAGGTATGGCAGCATACCAAAAAGAAGAGTGTTCTGGTTACAAGAATGCTGACCTATGGGACACTCTGCTAAAAATTGTTTTACCTTTACTTGTTGCTACTTTTAGCAGTTATCCAACATTATCCAGCTGAGTTCCTGTCAGAATAAATATTAATTTATAGACATTAACAAGTGTTGGCTGTGTCTAATTTTTACAGTATGCATGGAAGTGCGTGGTTTGTGCCAGGGGAGGGGGTTACTGGGAGAGAGTGTGTGTGTGCTGGATGACTGCTGCCTGACATGACCTGTGCATGGTATGAACGGGGAAATAATGGAAGGAGAGTGTGCAGGCATTGCGT
>NC_056733.1:874241497-874268997 GCF_019279795.1 Protopterus annectens
TGATGAGTCTTAAATGCTATGCTAGTAGTGAATCTGGCTAAATGGTTGTAACAGCTGGATAATTTATTGAGATTGGTTTTGGACAGGTTGGTGAGTATAGGGGAGGCATACATAAGGGTAGAGAGAAGGTGGGATCTTGCAATAGCTGCCCTAGCAAAATGGGTGAGGAAAGGTTTGGCCCTGTACAGGGAGCCAAGTTTTTTGTTAACGGACTTAATGGTGGGATCTACATGCAGATCAAATTTAAGGTTGTTGTTGATTATTACACCTAGTAGCTTAGTGTGGTCATCTGGGGAGATAATGGTGTCATTGTTAGATTTAATGTTGAAGGATGGAGGAGAAATCCTACGGTTAGGGGAGAAAAGCAACAGCTTAGTTTTGTTAGGATTTAGAAGCAGGTGACGATTAGCTAGCCAGGTTTCTATGGTGCTGAAAGTTGTCTGGATTAGGGACAGTAGTTGTGTTGGACAGGAGGCAGAGCATATGAGTGTTGAGTCATCTGCATATTGGATGCAAGTGACTCTTGGGATGGTTCTGTGAAGATCATTGAGAAAAGATTGAGAAAAGAAGGGGACCTAGTATGGAGCCCTGTGGGACTCCTAGAGTTAGAGGTAGTTGGGATGACAGCTTGTTCTGCCATAAGACAGCCTGCTGTCTACTGTGTAGGTAGGACTGAAACCATTGTATTGCCTGATGGTCTAAACAGATGGATTTCAGGGTATTGAGCAGTAGCTGATGACTGACCATGTCGAAGGCCTTAGAAAGATCTAGAAAGAGTGCTGAGGATAGTTTGTTGTTGTTATGATTAAGACTGATAACATTAGAAAAAGATAGAAGAGCAGTGGTGGTACTGTGGAATGGCCTAAAGCCACGCTGAGAGTCAGCAAGCTGTTTGTTTTGAATAAGAAAGTGCATGATTTGTTTGTGGCTGCATCTTTCCATGATTTTAACTAGTGGCAAAAGAATGGCTATAAGTCTAAAGTTAGATAGCTCTGTGGAACTACCTCCTTTATGGAGAAGTATTACATGTGAAATTTCTATATTGATGGGATGGTTCCCTCAGAGATAGATCTATTAATCAGGATAGAAATGGGGAGTGCTATGGTGTCTGCAGCTTTTTGAAGCTATTCAGCAGAGAGGTGGTTGGCTGCTAGTGTAGTTGGTTTTATTTTTTTAAGTAGGGCCTGGATTAAGGGAGTAGGTATGGGTTGGAATGTAAAGGTGTGCTGAGCATTGGGTGGGTCAGAGCTATGTGTGACACTGCTGGAGTTTGTGCCCGTGGGAGTGAGATGGGTAGCTAGAGACCGGAGAGTTTTGGTAAAGAAGGAATTGAAGGTGTTTGCGATTTCTACAGGAGATTTATCAAGGGCAGCTGATGGGGTAGGAGTGGCGGTACAGCCTGGGTGGAGAAGGCTGTTAATACCAGCCCAGACCTTTTGAGGATTTGTTGGTATTTTTGTTGCAGGAGGGAGTAGTGTTTTTTTTTTTTTGTCTAGAATGATAGATTTTTTAGTCTCATTCCTTAACTGCCTGTATCTGACTTGGTCCAGTGGGATTCTCATGACATGCCACCTGTCCCAGGCCTTGTTTCTTGGTATAATTTTGGATTTTGTATCTTTAGATAGCCATGGTGCAACTTTTGTATTTGCATGAATGGTGTTGGTAGGAGGAGCATGTAATTTAAGGATAGCCAGGAATCTAGTACTGAAGTAATCTACTGCTTCCTGTAATGGACGTTGTTTCAAAACAGACCAATTACATGCCTTAAGTTCTTTTTTTGGAAGTTGTCGAGGTTAAAGTTCCTGACATTTCTTATGGTTTTATAGGTGGGCTGATGGGGAATATCGGCTTTAAGCTTAATAATACAGGTAAGGCAATGATCACTTCATCAGGTGATGTTCCTGGCGTGTACATTTGAGGGTGGCCATTGCTAAGTATCCAATCAAGGATACTATCTTTGGCTCTGTTTTTGCTGAACCTAATGGGGGTAGAAAGGATCTGAGTAATCCCATGGAGATTTATATGGGTAGAGGGAGATTCAGAGGAGCAGGTGTTCCAATCAATGTTAAAGTCACCTAAGACAATGGTTTCCTGGGGATAGTTGTAAGATAGCCAACGTAGGATGTTTTGTAGAGTATTGACATTTTTACCAGGTGGTATATAAATGCAGACAATGTATCTACACTTATTTTTATTTGTAGTCTGGTGATGAGAATTTCTGCATTGCTAAACTGGGGTGGTTGTTGGGTGTCATTAGTTATTGTTAGGGTAGACTTGTAAAGCACAGCTACCCCGCCACCCTTCCTTGTGGTCCGATCCAGTCTAAGAATGTTGAACTGTGGGGGTGTTACTTCGTTATCTTTGGTTGTTAGTTTTAGCCAGGTTTCAGTGAGGCAGAGGATATCAGGGGAGTCCGCGTAGGCTATGGATCTTGTTATTTAGGCTTTTTATGTTAAGATGGCAGGCCAGAAATTAGTTTGGGAGCCTATCTATCTGGGCACAGCACGTTGGATTGTTAGTCAGTGTGCTTGAGTCTACTGTTGTGGATGGGCCAGGGTTAGGGTGGATGTCTCCATCCCTCATAAGGTTAATTTTGAAGCTATTTATGAGACTCAGGAATTTGTTTATAAGCTTTTTGTAGCCTTTGGTTGTTGAGCTAATGTAGCTGCATTTAGTCGGTTGGTGGTATTTGGGGGGGGTGAAGAATTAGGAGAGAGGGTAGTTATAAAGTGGTCAAACTTATTAAATGCTAGGGTGGTGTATGTTTGAGATTTTGGGTATTGGAATTCTGGATAATGTACATATTCATAGGAGCTTAGGCGGTAAGGAATAAATAGCAGCAGTAATAACAACAGAACGAGTATTTTGGTTGCAGTCATCGTAACTATTAGTGCAAGGTTAGGTTTTATGTTTACATGAAGAATATATAAGGTGGGTAAATGCGTTATAGGAAGACAATAGCTGTGAGTGCGTTAATATGGATATTGTGGTAGATGAAGGGTGTATGATTGTTCTAGGAGTTAGCAGTGTTCTAGAAACACAAGTTGTTGATTAGTTAATTAAGGGGGCATGGCAATGGTATTATAAATGTAGGATTACTGGGGGCGGGTGGGACGCGACGTGAGCAGAGCAGGGCTAAACCAGTAAACTGGTTTCCTAAAGTCAGCGTGTGCAGATAGGGGTATTGAACACACTTTTTTAGTTTATTATGTGCAGAGCACTCTGTTCCTGAACCCAACTGTTGAACCTACACTATTTAAATCCCTTTTATCACTGTATATTATAGAAAGCCCGTTTTTCAATTTAAACTGTAGGTAGCATGCTTTTTTAACTTAGACTTTAGAAAGCATGCTGTTTCATTCTACAGAGCACACTATATCCGTAACCTAATGTTACTGATTAACTGTAGAAGGCACACTTGTCAGTAAGCACTCTGTTTTAATTTAGTTGGTTAAGAAAGAGGGTTACAGGAGATTGTTACCCTTCCAACTGATTGTAAGTCCAGGTTTGTAAGCTATACTATGCGGGAGCTAAGGAGACTGTTATCAGTGCTTTTGAACCCAGCTAGTTAGGTTTACAAAGTGGCAAAGATTACTTTTGTGGATATTGACCTTTTTAATCAAGTTCACTAGTGAGGGAAAAGTCTTCCATACTTGGTCGCTACTACGGAATGACCTTATGTGGTTTCAAGCCTTTCAGGGGGAGGTGAGGTAGAAACATCTAAAGAGGGGATATGGTAGTTAGATCTAATCCAAAAACAGAGTAAATGATGTTAAACATTTACCATTCCTCATTGCCAACCAATTCCACATGCATAGTCTATCATAGCCAACAACAGAACTTTTTCTTTATTATCAGTCTTTAGGGCACAGTTAATATACGCAACTAGCTAGCCTTTTTCTGGGGATGCAGCAGTTTACTATACAGTATCACTATCCCCTAGCTATGCTAAAACACCCAGTACAAATCACTAAAACAGGTAGTTAACACTAGCAACCTATTCAAACAACAATTCAGACTTTCAGTAGCAAATTCAGTTTGCGAGTGAATGCTAGCAGCCGATACAAATAACAATTCTGAGTTTCAGTTACAGTTTCAGTTTGCGAGTAAATGCAATGCAGATAGAGGCATTAAAACAGTTTATCATAGTGAGAACAGTTAAGCACAGTAAGATAGAGGTATTAAAACACAGTAATTAAATAATTTTGTTTGTGTACATACTGCAACCGACCGGGACGTGATGCACTGGCCGTTTTCAAAATGGCGGGTTTGGTAAGTAACTATGTAACCTCTGTTAACTGAGAGAGGGGGGAGGAGAAGGGCTGAATGGGGCTAAACCAGTAAACCGGTTTCCTAAAGTCAGTGTGTGCAGGTAGGAGTAATGAGCACACTTTTTTAGTTTATTATGTGCAGAGCACTGTGTTCCTGAACCCAACTGTTGAACCTACACTATTTAAAGCCCGTTATTCACTGTATATTATAGAAAGCCTGTTTTTCAATTTAAACTGTAGGTAGCATGCTTTTTTAACTTAGACTTTAGAAAGCATGCTGTTTCATTCTACAGTGCACACTATATCTGTAAACTAATGTTACTGATTAACTGTAGAAGGCACGCTTGTCAGTAAGCACTCTGTTTTAATTTAGTTGTTAAAGAAAGAGGGTTACAGGAGATTGTTACCTTTCCAACTGATTGTAAGTCCAGGTTTGTAGGCTATACTGACTATGCAGGGGCTAAGGAGACTGTTACTTGTGTTTTTGGACCCAGCTAGTTAGGTTTACAAAGTGGCAAAGATTACTTTTGTGGATATTGACCTTTTTAATCAAGTTCACTAGTGAGGGAAAAGTCTTCCGTACTTGGTCGCTACTCCGGAATGACCTTATGTGGTTTCAAGCCTTTCAGGGGGAGGTGAGGTAGAAACACCTGTAATGTCCATCTGTATCAAGTTTCACGAAGTCCATCTTTTTCTACAAAGCTGATCAACTGATTGCTTCTTTAAATGACTTCCACAAAATTTACCTACCCAAACAATTAACCCAAGTCTTGTCTCTCCACAGGATGCACCTAGACAATACATGCACACACACACACACACACACACACACACACACACACACACACACACACACACACACACACACACACACACACACACACACACACACATATATATATATTTTTTTTTCATATTCTTAGATATTCTATAGATATTTCAAGGCTATTAAGTTTTATTTCTATTTATGCCTTACCAGTTCCCTCCATCAGGACACTTCCTTTCTCCAGGAAGGCCATACCAGTCAATCCCTGAGTAACTTTGTGGATACTCATCCAGTCATCTAGTTGATGTTTAAAGAAAAATAATGGATCACATTGCTTAACATTCAGAAATTTCTTCCAGTGGTTTGGAAGGTGCTGGGTTATAAACTTCCCTTCTACACTGTTTTATTTATCTGTAGATGAAGATTTAGGTCCCAAGTTCTTGTATTGGTAGAGATATTGTACTTGCAGAGATACAAAATGCTCAGGATGACTGGTTCTCCAATGCAGTAGTAAGTGAGATAGAGATCTCTCCTCAAAAGTCTATAATGCACTGAATAAAAGGCGAGACCCATCCTATCGTGATAACTTATGGGCTTTAAGCCTGTGATCTTTGAGGTCAGAAAGGTTTGGAGTCTTTCTCATTGTTTGATATGTTTAGTGGGATACATCCCGAAAGGGGGGGGGTTGTACTCGATAATGGGTTTGATCAGTGTTGAGTATAAGGGAGTGATTACCTTGTTAGACCTTGATCATATTCCTTTGGCAATTAGCTGGGCTAACAAATAGGATTTCTTCACAATCTTTGTCACAGATGGAGAAAAGAGAGGGGGGTCATCAACCCACATACTGCCATTTCCTAGTTCACTGTAATCTCACCTATCCTTTACTGGTTTGGAGATGTGAAACACACATGTATGATGGTGTAGAGGTGGTTGCCAGTATACAAAGAGAATGTGCTCATTTATGATTGTTTTTTTTTCCATAGCTTCACTGTATAAGTAACCTGGCTGAACTATTAATACCAGTTTATAACAAAATTTACAACCCCCTTTTATGGACTTTAATATTGTTTTTATCTGAGCTTCTTCAGTAACACCAGCTCTCCAGTACTTGCACTGTGTTCTTTGATAACACTCTAAAAAAACTAAACTCACGGTATTCTCCAAAAACAGGTCAGCATCTAGGTATCCTTCATTTACCATCTATTCTTCAAACCAAACTCCTATTGAACCAGTAGATGACACCAAACTTCTTGGTGTCACACTAGACAATCAACTAAAATTTGACAAACACATAGCAATAACTTTAAAAAAAGTTCATATAAAATTAGGTCAACTCTATAGAGCCAAAGCCTATCTCACAGATGCCTCTAGATTAACTTCAGCCAGATCATTTCTTCTCTCCACTCTCCTGTACTCATCACAAATCCTTACTAATTTACAAAAGGCTGAACTTACTCAACCTGAGTCACGCTATAATAAAACAGCCAAATTTACATCTAACTTACCCTATAGGGAGCACCATTGTTTTGTCCTAGAAAAGTCAACTGGATTGAACTACCCAATTTGCTACAACTAAACCAACTCACCTTTGCCCACAATATTTTTTATAAACCTGATTCCTGTCTAGATCTAAAAGACTTCATTCAATCTAATACTAATCTCAGAGGCCTTTGATCCTCCGATAAACTTCTGTTAAAAGTTACTAAATCTACAAACACTTTTGGTGGTTCACTCTTTTCTAACAAAATTTCAAGATTTTGGAACCAATTGCCTCAGCATTTAATCAAATTTAAAAACACCACCATTTTCACGCAAAGCCTCAGACAATACCTCACCAACCATTGGATCTGTCCATGCACTAATCCTGGCTAGTGTCCTTACTTCTCAACTACTTCAAACTCTTTATAATTTTATTTTATCATTTGTCTGTCACTACCAATCTTTAATTTACTCCAAGTTCAGAGTTCTTTTTTCCAGCTTTTGCTCTGGCTAATATTAAACTTGCTATATTCCTTCTAACATACGCATGTATTTCAGTGCACAGTTATATGTTAGCTTCTTATTTAACTAGTTTTTTGTAACCTTTTATTTTTCTTGTTGCTGTAGTAATTTACCTTGTTTAACTTATTGCTTATTACTTTGTGTAACTTTATTTTGTATTTATAAGTTGCAAATCATTATAATACTTTGTCATCTATAATGTTTTAATTTTGGAGCTTTTCTCCCCGGGTCTCTGCTGAAAAAGGGCTTGCAGCCCAGTCAGACATTACCCGGCAACAAATGTAAATAAATAAATAAACACTCTTATTGCTGAGTCATAAACTGACTTAGCAAAGCATTCCTTTTCAGCCTTGGATCTGGAATTGTGGTTTCCACCTTTTAGCATCCTTAAATCCACAGCTGTTCTGCCATTGCTGTCACAGACAATTTGTTTGTTTTTTTAACTTACCTACCTTGGATTAGTCCTGCTGTTCGTAAGCTCCACCAGCCAGGTCAAATTTTATTCTCATGTTTACAATATGCTCGAGTTAAACTTGAATAATTCTATTCAAGTTCATCTGGAAAGTGCCAAGTCATTTGGTTTATTGGGCAGACAATCTGTACTTCAATATCCCTAGCAAGTCACTGCACCAGGGTGTTGGATTCTGGACTTCTGTTGTATGTCTGTAAGCTCTGTGGATGGGCTAGTACCTTCCTGCCATGGTAAATTGGGTTTGTTCTGCTGACAGTACTCTATTATGTTTTGCAAGGCACTGTTTGTTTGGTTTTAGTACCAGACGTTGGACTTCAGTTTGATGACTATGGCTCACCTGCCACTGTCTACAGATTTTCTGTTGCTACATCCTGGGTCCAGCACTGCTGGACAAGTTTTGCCCTCTTAGACAAGGACCTGACCTAGATCCTGCATCTGGAAGCTGTTTGTGTGTTTATGGACTTTGGAGTCTTTTCAATGCTGAGTGTTTGCCATCTTGGATTGGAGCCTAGATCCTGGACTTTGGCTAACCATCACTGACTATTGTCTTCCTGATTCTCCAGTGGAGGGATTCCATCCATTTAGTAACTAAGCTTCAGTTTATGTGGTTATATTCACCTATTAAGATATAACACAATTGAACCTGTTGTCTCCATTTATCTGAAATTAGATTGATTAATTTTCTTTGACAGCCTTCACAATCTGGAATTTTTCATTTTATATTTAATTATTATTTTGTTTGATTTCTACAAAATTTTACTTTCAACAAAACACCGTGATTAAATTTTTTGGGGTTATTTTTCATTCACTGATTATCGCCCATTATAATCGCCATGGTTTTTGGCCTTTAAATTTCACCTTACTTTTGTCCTAGATCTTCAGGAACTTCCTACCCTCTTGTTAATTTCTATTTAGTTTGACCTTTAACCAGGCCTACTTTTGTTTTATTCTTATTTTTATTTCCTTGTGTGTCCCTCTTAAATACATTTGCCATTTGTGTGTTTCTTTCTCACTTATGACACTGGCATACTATTGCATTTTTCACCCTTTTTATCCTGGAAAGACTTCCCAACCACACATTCAGATTATGTAGGAAGCACAAAATATTGAAACAATGTAGACATGCTTTTGGTCATTTTAATAAATGGTGGTGGTGGGGAAGCCTGCATGGTGTGGGTCATGGCTGGTGCTGGTACATATCAGTTTCCACCGTGGGGTAAAGCCTTACAAAGATCCTTTTCTGTTTTATGGGTGGTACCCGTGGCTCCTTCTGTTCATCTGAGACAGTCTAGTTGCAGCTTCAACCAGGGTACTGTATTCCATTGCCAGATCGGTGCACAGCAACCCTGGTATTTTATCTGACTTACTGCACTGTATTCAGTTTGGCATTTATAACAGATATCTGGTTGGATACAATGGCTGGCCAGCCATGTCATAGCAAGATGCCATTTGTTAGAGGCAGCTCAGACATAGGTGTGACAGGGGAGGGGGTATACCCTGGCAGGGTTATGATAGGTCAGGAAGGTTAAGGAAGGTTAGCTGGCTGGAGGAGGTAGTGAAAAGGCTAGGAACAGAGCAACTCAGAGTCTTTTCATTTCGTGATGCTCAAGTTACAAGCAACATGCTGATTTGGTCATGCAATGAGTTATTCATGGTACAGTATATTACTGCTGCAAACAGCAGCTGCAGGTAAGTGAACTCTGCTCAAACAGGGCTAAAATGATTGTCATATTAGTAAGGGTCAAAGAGAGCTGTACCAATCTTGGACAAATAAATTTAGTCCAGCCTTAGGGGCTTTAACACTCCCAATTTCTCCATTATATAGCATCATAAATTGAAGCAGATTGGAGGAAGGGTTGCAATCTTTTATTTTACTATTCTTGATCTGAAGAGATGCCTATCATAGCTATTAGCTCCTTTGAATTTGCTGTTGGAGTGGTGGCAGACTGCAGGTATCTCCTTGATTGCCATCTATCTGGCAGTGTGAGGAAGACGCTACAGGAGTTCTCTGATCTGATGTCACCCAGATGATTAGTCTCTGATGAGGAGTTTGCGTATTTTGTAAATTAATTCCTATTTTAAATGAAGGGGTTTGGGTTTGCTCAGGGTGTTACCACTAATACCCACCTTCACGAATATGGTTTTCGATGTGGGGGTCATGACCAGTGTGGTAGAATCTATGACCACTCATTTCTTCATTTCAGGGTTGCCATATTTAGTGTGGAATTTCTTTGTCTGGGTCTGGTGCTGTGCAGGAACTTTAATCTGCTTACCCCAGGTACTGTAATTCCTTATTTGCACCAGAACCTTCAGGACTGCAGTACTAGTGATGCCCAGCAGATGGCAGAGGCATTTAAGGGGCATTTTAGAGCCATCTGGATACTTTGTTTTCTTGTGTATGCCGAGTTCAGTTTAGACTCAGTGAGCCTTGACAAGGAGTTGCGGGACCTGAGGAGAGCTGGGTGAAGGTTAGACCACAGTTGGCATTACTCTGGGTGACTTAAGGACATACTTGCCTTAGACAGAGGCCGAGGTCAACCAGAGGAAGTCTGGGTGATTTTTGAAGTAGTCAACTGACTGGCAACCCTTGGTCTTGAACCTTTGCAGTCCAGAATGCCTCGCTACCTAGAAATCTTTTTCTAATGAACTGGTGACAGTTTTTGAGAAAAAGCTGCCTCACTTAGGTTCAGTTTTACATTCTTGCCATAATAATTAATTGGGTGGATCCATCCTTGAACTGGTGTGACTTAATACTATGCAGCTATGATTAATTTTTGTGACTGGCATCCTCCATGTGCATGATGACTTGTTTTGGCCTACTATTTTTTCTGTGCCTGTTTGCAGGATGGGGAATTTCCCACCATGTTAATGGAGACATTGGTTATGCCTATCTTGAAGAAGGTGGGATTAGATCCTGATAATCTGAGCAGTTGAAAATGTATATCCAATCTTCTTTTCTTGGGTAAAGAGTTGGAGAAGGTTGTCTTTGAAAAGGTGGATTATTAATTATTATAGAATGACTATTATAATCCATTCAAGCCTGGCTTTCATTCAGGACGCAGTACTGAGGTGACCCTCACCAGGGTCTTTAATGATCACTTCATGGCAGGAAACCAGCATTCCTATTTTTGATTTGGTCCTTCTGTATTTCTCTGTGGTGTCTGACACAGTGCTCTTAGAATTGTTTTTGATGGGTTGCAGTCTTATTTGGCAACTCAGATGCAGCCATAGAATGATTTGCCTCTTACCCCTCTGGATGTATCCACAGAGAAATCTTGGGTTAATTTCTCAGCTTCCTACTTACCCAACTTTGGTGCTCCACAGGGTTCCATTTTGGGTCTTTTATTATTAACAATTCGCATGCTGTTCCTTGGGCATGCTCTCTGAAGGAGAAGATAGTGATATCACTCATATACTGATCCTTCCCTTCAAAGATTCTGTGCCAGACATTAATAATCTACTCAAAGACCTAGAATGTTTCCTTGACTGGATAGTTATCAACTGTTTGGAGCTTAACATCTCAAAGATGGTAGCCACATTGACAGGACTCATCTACTTTGGCTTGTTCCCCAATATGATTTAAAGTGGAATCAAGTTGTACTTCATGTTAAGGGTGCAGAATCAGGGTGTTGCATGTTGTACTTCATGTTAAGGGTGCAGACTCAGGGTGTTGCATGTTGTACTTCATGTTAAGGGTGCAGAATCAGGGTGTTGCATATTGTACTTCATGTTAAGGGTGCAGAATCAGGGTGTTGCGTTACACAGCTGATGCTCAAGGATCAGATTTAGGCTGCTGTCAAATTATCCTGCTTCCATCTCAGGAATGTCACCTTGATTAAACATCTTATTTCCCCAGCAGAGCTACCAGTAGTGGTTCATGCCCTGGTATCACCCTGTTTGGGTTACTGCAATGCCCAATACTTAGGTCTCCATCACTGTGAGCTTAACCTTTTGCATCTAGTACAAAACTCAGCAGCCCAGTTAAGGGAGCATTCAGATACAACAATATCACACTGATTCTGTGTGAGCTGCATTGGATATCTATTTTCAGTATTTTATTTTAAAGTACTGGTCATATATTATTTAGCCTTGAATGATTTAGGTCCCCGGTACTTGTGCTCATATGGGCTGACCCTCACACATAGGTTCATAGGCAAATACTAGACTATCAGTCTAAAGACTATTACAAGTCTAGTCAATAACCAGAGGGCAGAATCAAACCCCGTGCCTTGCATCTGTGAGGTAAGGACCTTAACCATTATGCCAGCTTCTCCCCACTCTATACTCAGCAGCTGCTGATTCTTTTGGATGTTGCCTTGAATCATATGGCATTCATGTCTTTGCTTTCCAAGGTCAATGTATTTTGAATATACTACCTGGCTAACTGAGGAAGTCTCTCCAAGAATATGCAGGATTAAAGAACTCCCTATGTTTACTTACACCTGAGTCTAAGTTGTACTGCCATGTCAATTTTACCCAGAGTTTAGCTTATTTATAAGCCATTCTTGTTTTAGGAGTAATATTTTATTACTGTATTATTTGTGTTTTAATTGTTGTTCTTGTTATATTTTCTTTTTATTTGCTTTGCAAGCATGCTTAGGCTTAATGTACATAAATAAAAATACATTAAAGCTAAGACTGAAAGGCAGTGCAATAATGACAAACTATAATGCTTTAGCACATCTTTAAGATGCCTGCCTATGACATCAGGCAGTGCATGGATGAGAAGCTATAATGCCTTGGCATGTCTTTAAGATGCCTGCCTATGACATCAGGCAGTGCACGGATAAGAAGCTATGGTACTTTGGCATATCTTTAAGATGCCTGCCTATGGCATCAGTCAGTTCACAGATGAGAAGCTATGATGCCTTGGCATATTTTTAAGATGCCTGCCTATGACATCAGGAAGTGCATGGATGAGAAGCTATTATACTTTGGCATATCTTTAAGATGCCTGCCTGTCACACCTCTCAACCTCTTAGAGCAAGAATCTGGGCAAAGCCATGAAGAAAAGTGGGACAAATGCCCAAAAACAGGGAACATTTTTAAATATTCCCTTTATAAACTTAGAAAGTTGATAGAATAACAGGTTTTGCATTAGCATGAATTTTCTGAAGGGTATGAAGTCTGAAACTCAAATGTCTGACATTATTTTCTAACTTTAATCTTTAATGATTTGCCACTAATTTGCCAGAAAACCACAAATTTATGAAAAACTGACCAAAAATATGAGGCTAAAATCTGGACATTCTGCGAAAATCTCTACAGTTGAGAAGTATGCTGCCTATGACATCAGGCAATGCATGGATAAGAAAGTATGATGCCTTGGCATATCTTTAAGATGCTTGCTTATGGCATCAGGCAGTTCACAGATGAGAAGCTATGATGCCTTGGCATATCTTTAAGATGCCTGCCTATGATGTTTGGCGTCTATTTGACAAGACATTCGCAGTTCTGCTTCCAATTATAATGGTGTAATTTGTGAGATATTACAATTATGCATTTTAGATTTCACGAACTGAATACATTGCATGTTTTGTTTTCATGTTTTTATGTGAGACATCATTTCTATCTGTAGAGTGAGATGTAAAACACTGCAGACTGCTACAATAACTACTTCTAATTCAATTTTTATACTGCACACATTTTTAGACAGAGTTACATTCACTAATCGAAGTGATACACAGGATTAGACTGCCAGTTTGTCATCTCTGCAAGCATCTGCAGTGATTTCAGGAACAAAATTTGTATGCAGAAGGCACTCTACTTTCTGCAGGATCATTCATGATTAGTTACTCATGCTGTGCATAGATTAAGTCAGAATTTGCAAAACGAGAGAGGAATTCAGTCTGCAAGCAGTCCAAGAAGCACGTTGTAGGCTTTGTACTACACACGCAGCTCCCTCTCACTACCAAGTAATTGCAAACTGATTGATAAAAGATGGTCCATTAGATTCACAGATTGTCTGTATACTACACAATGGGCACAGTATGAAGGTGTCTGACCACAGCAGCACTAGCTGCATGATGCATGAACAGAAATCTGTCATTATGTTGTCATTGGTCTTTCTGTCACTATATGGTCATTGGTCTGTCTGTCACTATGCTGTCATTGCACTGTCTGGCACTATGCGGTCATTGGTCTGCCATTGTGCTGTCATTGGTATGTCTGTCTGTCATACTGCTGTCATTTCTCTGTCTGTCACAATGCGGTCATTGGTCTGTGGTGTGAAATGTATGACATATGGAGCCATAGATTGCCAGCCCATTTGTTTTAATGGTGTGCTGACCACTGCTGTGGTGTGCATGGACAACATCCAGGGGAATGGGGATATAGTAGCTAGGTGGTATGTACAGGACAGGATCCTCTATGCTCTGTATAATGGCAGTGCTGTTAGTACTTTAGAAAAAAGGACATGGGAAGGTGAGGACAGAAAGTAAAGAAGCTGAGGTGAGCAGTGAACACAGTCTATAACTCGGTGCACAGAGTAAAACAGTGTATATTCTAAATGTATGTAGTGCCCTTTGAATTCATACCACCTGTATGTCATGGATGGGACATAGTGCCCTTGGTATTCATACAACATGCATGACATGGATGGGGCATAGTGCCCTTGGTATTCATACAACATGCATGTCATGGATGGGGCATAGTGCCCTTGGTATTCATACAACATGCATGACCATAGTGTCCCTGAAATTCATACTACATGCATTTCATGGATAGGGCATGGCACCCCTGATATTCATTCCACATGCAAGTCATGGATTGAGGTATAGTGTCCTGGCATTCATACTACATGCATGTCAGGGATGGGGGATGTAGTGTCCCTGACATTCATGCTACATACCTGTTCTGGGGGTTTGAGTGGAAGAAAGAGAGAAACTGGGAATATATATCCTTTGTACTTGCTCTCCCAAACATATACACACACATGGTGTTGTGTGTGCCATGTATGTCTTACTGTAGTAGAAATGACCTAGGGGGGAAGTTGACTGCTTTGTATACAATCCTGGATTTAGTAGTCCAAGTGTGGGCAGTGCAGTTCCCAGATTTTCTGCCCAGCATTTGTCTTGGTACCCATTCCTGAGGGCTAATCCTTACTTGCATCTCATTGGCCCTCAGGACTCTGAGTGACATCAGTATCCTGCAGTGTTACAAGCACCTATTGTGCTGTACTGCAGAAATACAGTCCAGCTTGTATATGTTCACATTATTGTATATGCTATATACCAAAGGTGAGCACCAGGCTCAGGATGTTTGAACTTCTGGTTGAAGTGTGTACTCTCTGGTCACAGGTATTTGTGTTAATAAAGTCATGGAAACACTGTGTCTGTGAGTTTTTAGGCAGTGTATGTTTCCCAGTCTGTAGAGGGATGGGATATTTGGTTGGATACTGAGCATCTCCAGTAAATCTAGGTAAGAGCTATGGGATTCTTGGGACATAGAGGGTGACGTATAGCTTGCTAGGATATGGTATGGGACTTTGTCTACGGTGATTTGCATGTGGATAAATACCAGGACAGCATCCTGTTTAACCAGCCTAAAGTAATACTTGTTAATATAGCTTGAGACGCTTCCACCTTTTGTCCCTGTCTGTACAGCTGATGATCTAAATGTGAGGAAGGTACTGAAACCTTGCACTTCTGGAGTACGTTCTGCTGCTTTAAACCATGTTTTAATAACAGCACAGATATCTATATTCTCCAGACTGAGGAGAACTTGTGGGTTGTGGAGTTTCTTATTTAGGCTCCCAGCACTGAGCAGCAACATCTTTAGGTTTCTTTGGATTTTATTTGCTATAATCATTTTCTTGGGTGGCGAAAGTCAGTACCTTTCTGGCTAGGCTTATATAGGCCCTAGGGCTAATAGCCTAGTACCTACCTATGAACCTATGTTGGTAGGTTTTTCAGTTTGGCATTGCCTAAAAATGGATCTAAGGGGGGTGGACAAAGTTTTAGCCAATATTCAGAAGTCTAGAGAGGACAGGTGTAGACCATCCTTTGCAAAGCAGTGTGGTTTGATAACCATGTCCTCCCACGCTGACAAATATTGAATCCCCTGGAATGACACCAGAAACTAAGCCAGTTACTGAAGTCAAACATCTTTTGTTTGTACTGTGAAATCCCCTTTAGTGAAGGTAGAATGCTGCTCAATGCAAGGTACATACCTGTCTGAGACACATATTCTGAGGGGTCAATAATGTCTGTCTTCATGTAGTCCAGGGAGGTATGTCTCAGGTGAGTTACACCCACATGGACTATGATAGAATCAATCTTTTGACACTCACATTGCTAAAGTGGTTAGAAAGACCTTCTACATTGCCCACCTGATCATGAAGGGATTCACATCCAGATCAAGTGAGGTCATTGTTCCCCTGTACTCTTCACTTATCAGACCAATGATCGAGTACAATGCCCCATTCGGGATGTATCTCACCCGACACCTGCAGCAATTGGAGAGACCCCAGAAGTTCCTCACCAAAAGGATAAAGGGATTCCAAAATCTGTCATATGCTGCCAGACTGAAGAAACTCCAGCTGTATTCAGTCACATACCGTCTGCTCAGAGGTGACCTGTGCCTGACATACAAGGCCATGTCCAACCCGGAATTAATGGACATGCTCCACCTCAAAAAATCCAAATCTACCAGATCCACTAGAGCAAGCGACTTAAACCTTAGCACGGATATAAATAAGACATGCTGGAGGGATAGATTTGTCACTCAGAGACTCCCTATGCTGTGGAATAAAATCCTGGTCCATGTGAGGCAGAGCACCTCGCTGGCTCTGTTCAAGAGAAATCTTGACCGGTGGATGGGAGATCATAGGTTTACCCCGGGAATCATCTCTGTGTCACTGCTGGACAGAGGCACAACAAACTAATGGGCACAATATTTTTTAACATAAGGGGTGGCGTAAGCCACAAAACTTTGGGCTAGGCTTATAAATGCCTTAAGGCAGATAGCCTAGTATAAACCTATGAACCTAATGGTACCTGTGGTCCCGCGACTTCAGTGCATACGTAACTTGATGAATCCTGGCTCCAGCCTCCAGATAAGCAACTAACTGTTGTCTTTCCTTGTTCAGTCTGGTGAATAGGGCATCTATGTGTCATACAATGGAGTCCCCGTGACGAGAATTCTGGGTAATGTGCTAGCTTGACTTATGGGCATTGCTTTTGGGGCTCCACTTACTATAGGCATATGTGTGGTGTCTGGTGTTGCTTTTGGTGATTTCTTTAGAGATTTTTGAGGATAAGGTTTGCCATTTACAGGCTTAGGAGGTCTCTGAGGTTTGGGAAGATTGTTCTGTAATGCCTCAGCATATGTTGGTCTGTGTGTGTGCTGGACACCATGTGTGTTGGATGTGATGTGCGTGTTTTTGAGAACCTTGTTTGCATGCAAGATATTTGCCTTCAGTGATATTATGTATGTACATCTGTCATGTACTGTTTGTTTCTTTAAGGATTAAATGGTTGTCTGTGAACTGACTCAAATTGTAGTCATTTTCTGGCTACAGGGCTCTGGAGTTAGTTTTTTTTTTCTGCTGGTAAAAATTTGTCATGTTTGCATGGAGAAGCTCACCATGATACAGTGGTTGTCAGTTCTCTGTATAGACTGAAAAGTCTAGCTGAATGTGTGTCCCAGGCAGGTATGTCCCTAGCCTTAAGCAGCATCCTACCATCACCCAGAATGATGCCTCAGTGCAAACAGAAAATTATTTACTTTAACAGTTAGCTTAGTTTCTGGTGTCATTCCAAGGGGATCCAGTACCTGACAGCCTGGGAGGACGTGATTGACAGATCATGATGCTTTGCCAGAGATGGCCTTCATCTGTCTCCCCTGGGCTTCAGACTTCTGACAAAGGTTCTTGCCTCCCCCATAGTGCCTTTTTTAAGCAAAGTCATGAGCACAAAATTACCAACATCAAAAATTCTTCTATACGAACTTTAACGGTCATGCTGCTAAATGCTAGGAGTCATGGCATGAAACTGCACTCATTGCAAGCATTCCTCACCTTGGAGGATGCTGACATTTGTGCAGTTACTGAAACCTGGTTCAAAGCTGCAGAGAGCACCCCAGCCTTACCAAGTTACTCATCCTACCATACTTACAGACTCCAAATGGAGGGGCTACAAAGCCAAAGGAGGTGGGGTTTCAATGTTTAGCAAAGACATACACACCTCCGGGTGGTCAAACAGTATGATGCACAGGAGACACTTCAAGTGCAGTTAACTGTTGACAAAACACCTGTTCAAATTGTAGCTAGCTACAGACCCCAGCCATGACTCAGGACACCCACTCCACCTATCTGGACTTACTTGAATCTATCAAGATTCAATCCTCTACCCTTATCCTGGGTGACTTTAACTACCCAACCATAGAGTGGAAGACCTATTCTAGCCCAGACATGAACACCCAGAGATTCATCAACTTTGTCAATCCCAGTGCATTGGATCAGCTGGTCGACACCCCCATGAGAGGTAAAAATTTCCTGGATCTGGTACTAAATAACATGAGTAGCCAATGAAACACCCCTACAGTATCATCCTCCTTAGTAAGATCTGACCATAAAGCGATCACATTTGAAGTCACCATGTCCCCTGCCCCCCCCCCCCTTGTCAGAGTTAAACAAAAAAACGTTTTCAAAGCTGACTACAGACTCCTGAGAGCAGGTATAAACAGCTTCACAGACACCATTCCTTAAGTTGGAACTAGCACTAGTGTCCAAGCCTACACCAAAAAACTATATGAGCACCTATATAGCTGCATGGATTCAGCAATACCTGACAGAACCAAATCATCTTCCTCAAGGAAGTGTAAACCTGTTTGGTGAACAGCAGCAATAAACAGACTCTATAATAAAAGGAAAAAATTGCTGACCAGGACCAAGAATGAGCAGGTGCCAAGTTGGAAGCAATCTCTCCTTTGTCTGAACAAGCAAATAAGGTCACTGGTTTAATCCTCTAAAGCTAACCTCAAGTTCAAATTGGTCACATCCACCAAGGACAATCACAAGGCCTTCTTTACATACATCCACAATCTCAAAGGTAACACCCAAATCTGCTCTGAACTGGTAGTCAAGAACACCACATACACAAAAGCTATAGATATAGCCAACCTGCTGGCAGACAACTTCAGTGAAAACTTCACCCCCCTGTCCCCCCATCAGTAAACCAGGACATCCCCAGCACCTGCCCCCCTCCCCTCATCACTAGGGAGAAGGTCTTTAATGCCCTCTCAAAGACAACAAATACAGTCTCCATGGGACCTGACAACATCCCAGGCTGTGTCCTACATGAACTCAGATATGAGCTCTCAGCTCCATTAGGCACCCTATTCAACCAAAGCCTGAGCACCGACTTTGTCCCATTTGAATGGAGGACAGCCACTGTCATCCCTCTACACAAAGGTGGAGTGTCCACTGACCAAGGCAATTATAGGCCCATCAGCCTAACCTGCCTGATCTGCAAGGCCATGGAATGCATTATCATGGACTTTATAAACAAGGACATTGGCAACTTCCAAATGCTTGACCCCACACAGTTTGGTTTTGTCAAAGTGAGCTCATGCTTGTTAAATCTGGTCAACTTCTTTGAAACAGTCACTGAAGCCATGGACAAGGGGAAGACTGTGCACACTGCCTACCTTGACCTAGTCAAAGCCTTTGACACTATTCCCCACACGGGCATAACAGATAAACTTTCCCAGCTAGGCATCAACCCATATGTTACGAGATGGGTAGATAACTGGATCACTGATAGAACCCACTCAGTCAAAATAGGGGAAGCTACCTGTAGTAGTAGACCTGTAACGAGCAGTGTACCCCAAGGATTGGTCTTGGGGCCTCTACTGTTTGGGATATACTTTTCTGAGGTACAAGCCAAAACTAGTGGTCTGTGGCTGACCAAGTTTGCAGATGACTGCAAGCTGGGCACTGTCTTAAATTCCCCTAGTGATGTGAACATCCTCCAAGAAGGTCTTACTCAAACTAATGACTAGTGCCAGAAGCATGGCCTCAAACTGAATGCCAAGAAATGCATCATTATCCCCTTTGGGGAAAATGATGTCCCCACTAATTATCACATTGATAACAACGTACTAAGCACGCAATCAGTCACGAGGAACTTGGGCACCCAGGTTGATAGCAACCTGAGTTTTGACCACCACATTGCCTCTGTTGTATGGAGGACTTTCTACATGGCCCACCTCATAAGTAAGGGTATTTCATATAGGAACAAGGAGGTCAAAACATCCCTGTACTCCTCCCTTGCAGACCCATTATCCAGTACAATGCCCCCTTTGGCATGTACCTTGCCAAGCACATGCAGCAGCTGGAGAGACCACAGAGGTTCCTGACCTGGAAAATCCAGGGTCTCAAACTTCTCTCCTATACAGATAGGCTAAAAACCCTTTCCCTCTACTCAGTCTCTTACAGACTGCTCAGAGGTGACTTGTGTGTGGTGTATAAGGCCATCTCAGAGCCAGCCTTGATGGAGTTGCTGCATATCCGTAAGTCAAACTCCTCTCCCGTTACCCACGTGCAAGGCCACAACCTGGTCTGTGACATTGATAGAACTTGTTAGCGGGATAGATTTTTGTCCCAAAGACTCCCCCATCTGTGGAATAAACTTTCTCCATGTCAAGCAGAGTACCTCATTAGCCCTCTTTAAGAGGAATCTGGATGACTGGATGGGAAACAGAAAATACACCTCTAGGATCCCACCTGTGTCCCTGCTGGGCAGGGGAAACAGGTGCTGACTTTGTGGGAACACATCCAAAATTCTTGGCTAGGTTTATAAGGGCCTCCAGGCCAATAGCCTAGCATCATCCTATGAACCTATAGTAAAGTTTTATCTATAAAACTACCATTAGAACAGAAACTGGTTACTTAGTGAGGCTAACAAAGTCATTGCATAGAGACAAGCTTAGAGCAGCTAGTTAGTGCCTTAAACAGCAATATTACTGTATCTTAACACAGTCTAACCCTGTTTAGTGCCAACCTCCAGAAACTACACTGGTAGAGCTCTGCAAAACCTAATCCTCAACCTATAGTAGCCTACCTGAATACAGGTCTGGCCATCATAGATTTGCAGTTTCCAAATGTCACCACAGCCATCTTGGTAGACAGTGGCATCCTGAGACAATGTAGCAATTGCCTCATGTTGCCTCAACAACAACAAAACAACCCTTCTTCTTACAATTACCAGGCTGTTTTGAAAACAAATGAGCATTAGGCTTCCTGGCCGCTGATCGGGTTTGGTCAGCAGCACTCGGCAGTGTTGCTCAATGAGTGACTCAGACTACTGCATGATGCAGTGATGCACCCTTCCTATTGGTTCAAACTGCCTCAAATGACTGAGGAGTACTGATTATGGCTAATCATCTAAACTGTATATAGTCAGTAAAGCGGATATAATGAGCGGGTTTGTACTGAAGCAGTCTGTGGATAAAAGTGAATGACCACATCTGTTTGATCATTGTACTTCTCAACTGACTAAATTTTTGCCTCAAAATATTGGTGTGTTCCTCATAACATTTGTGGTTTTATGGCAAATTACTGGGATGATCTGACAAATGAAATCACTAAATAATGACATACATTTGAGTTTCAGACTTCATATCCTTTAATGGATGTTAACACAAATCCTGTTATTATAGCTAATTTTTTAAGTTTATAAGAGCAATATTTAAAATCTATCCCTCTTTTTGAGCCTTTGTTCCCCCATTATGTCAGGCTTTGTCCAGATTTCTTAGGCTAAGAGGTTGAAAGGAATGTCGATCATAGGTTAACGGTTATTGACCTGCTGTAATACAGCCCCGCCCCACTGTATTCCACCCATTTAGTTACTTCCTGCAGCTCCCCTTGCGTTGAATTCATCAGCCACTACTCTTCTGACCTGCAAACTATGTACTGCAAACAGTTATTATCGACAAGCAAATGTGAAAAACAACATTCTGACATGTAACTGATTCAGTTAAGTAAAAAATAAAATAATAGTCCTGAAATAATATTTTACAGACCACAAGCCAAAGCTAACAATAATAATAAAATGACCAAATGGCATTAAGAATACTAATTAATTGAAAATAAAACCATTTCAAAACATATCTAGTGTCTTAGAGGTGAAGCAAACAATATGCATAAAGTAGCACAGCTTAAAAAGACAAACAGACAACAAATGGTAAAACATAATCACAAACCAATAAAATGAATGCATCAGTTAAGTAAATGTTTCTGATGTATTTCATTATTTAACCATCTAGGGTAAAGAATGTCAATATTCAATATAAACAGACTCTCTTTCTCCAGAAGAACATCTTCAATTTCTTTGTCCCTCCTAATGTAGCTTATAACTTGTTTTAACATTCTGGCTTTAATCACTGATGCGAACCACCATGTTTCTCTACAAACGCACTGCAGTAACATTGTCTGCACGTTTATGCCTTATGTCTGTGATGTGCTTTTGCTGCCTGAAGTTTCTTTCTCTCTCTCACTAATATAAAATGTGGTACAGATGCGTGTCAGTGCACACGCAATTCCACTAGTGTTGCACATAAAATAACCCCGAGGAGCAAATGAACTCCATTGATTTTATGAAAAAAAATTAATAATAAGACAGCAAATAGAGCAGGAAACATTGAGGTAAGTAGAGTTGTGAGATCCAATCATAGTACACTGACTACTGACAGATCTCACAAAAAACTTTTCTTTTTCTTTTTGGCTTGTTATAGTCATGTAATACATTAATCACAGTCTTTCCCCTGACTTTCCCTCTCTCTCATTCTGTCTTTCGCATTGTATTGTTAGACTGTTGACAACCGAAGGGTTACCCCCCTTGTCTTTGCCATTGGATTATTTATATTCCATAAACAGAAAGCAGGGATTCTGTAGGAAGCATGACCGTTCTGTCTGGTGCGTAACAATAGATGTTAAGTTGTCAATCTCGCCTTCATTCTTGCTTGATGGGTTTGGAGCCGATCCTCGGCTCCGACTCGGCACTTTGCTAAGCTCGAGAGTCACTTTTACCAGCTCGAGGCAGCCCCATATCCCATGATGCAAGGCGGTAAGTACCCAGATCTCGTTTGCCGCTTCGCTGATGAGGTCCTCCTTTTACCAGCTCCTGGTAAGTGTTTTATATTAAACTGCTTTTAGCCCCTTTTCACTTTTAAACTTAATATCTTACATTTTTAGTTTATATTAAGCCCCTTTTTGGCTAAAATTATCCTTCCTCCTTAATTTTTTTAGTCAGGCCTTCCTTTCCTCCCATCCCCCCCCTGTCAGGGTGTGTGTGTGTGTGTGTGTGTGTGTGTGAGGTTTTACTTTTTTAACTATATTTTAGTTGTTTGTTTGGGACTGTGTGGTTCCGTGTTTGTCCACTATGTCCAAAGAGCAGAGGGTCTCAGGCTTTAAGAAGTGTGACTCGTGCTGTCAGAAGATGTCTCTGACAGACGGTCACACTTCTTGTTTATACTGCCTGGGACCTTTCCACCTGCAGGACTCCTGTGCGATTTGTCATTCTTTTAGCCAGAGAGTCCTGCAGGAGAGGAGAAACAAATTGATTTTAAGGGGACTCCTAAAACCGGAGGGCTCCCCGGCCAAATTGGCTCCGGGTAAGCCTTCTAAGTCTGAGGCCCAGGCTTCTGTTTCCAAGCCTTCGGCCTTGGCTCTGACTTTGTCGGAGTCGAGATCGGCTCCGGCTGGAGCCGATCCAACATTGGCTAAATCTTCGGCACCGATGGCTATCGGTGCCGATACTTCTTTGGTCACTTTGGTGTCGGTTCCGAGTACTGGCTCCGACCACCATGTGGCCCAGGCTTCGGTGTCGGCACCGACCGGCTCCGACACCACTACTTCGGTGCCTGCATCGGCTCCGGCTGGAGCCGATGCGTCTAGATCTTCTCTCGGAGCCGAAAAGTTATCGGCTCTGACTGGATCAGTAGCCTTGTCGGCTCCAATGGTTCCTTCGAGGAAGAGGTCCAGGTCTCCCTCGTTGGAGCCGATTCTGTTGGCTCCAGCCTCACCTCTTCTTTCGGAAAGGAGCCATCAGAGCCGATCATCTAGGTCGTCCAGGTTATCGGACCATGATTTAGAGAGGGTGGCAAGTAGATTATTAAAATCACAGGCACTGGCCCAGATGCTTCATAGTCCGTCTCAACAGATTACTATTAGTCCACACCCTCTTCAAGTTCCTCCTTCGACTCTACCCCAGAGTTTGGAGCTGGAGTCTACGGGGATAGTTACTGCTATGGCTGAGGGGCAGATACCCCCACCCTTCTGCACCCTCGGCATCTACTCTTATCTCCTCTTTGAGACCTTCCTTGGAGGGATTCTGTGGTCGGGCTTCCCTGGTCTCCTCCGAGGGGGTGAGTGGCATCGGACCCTTGTCCGACCCCGCTCTTCCCCTTGGAGCCTCGGCCTTGATGAGCTCGGCTCCGACATCTGCCTCGGAGCCTTCCCTTTCGGTGGGCCCGGGAGTCCCGGTTTCTTCGGAACGGGTTCTCTCGGATATCCCTGGGAGGGGGGCCTTCGAGGTGATGAAGAGTGTGCTGGCCACTGGGCTCAGTCAGCAGTCTATTCCCTTAGCTCCTCCCTCTACAGTGCCTGTCGATATCTCTTCCATCTCTCTTGCTCCCGGACCTAGAGATCCACCGCCTCAGGTTTCCCCACTGGGAATAACCCCCTCTTCCGAGGATTCTCCTGACCAGTCAGGAGATCCTCCGCGCAAGAGGACTTGTAAGAGGAAACACCTAGACTCCCCTGAGTCTATCACTTCAGATACCGAGTTAGATGAGTCGGAGGGATCCCCAAGATCCCCCTCTGAGGATGTCTCCTTTTCAGACATCCTAGAACTCCTAAAACAGAGGGGAAACTGGCCCTTCACAAATCCCTCCGAGGATGAGTCGGTATACCTAGAGGCGTTTGGATCACGACCCTCCACCTCCTGGGTGTCTCCGCCTTTCGACCCCCTTATGGAGGTTATTGCTCGAAAGGCTTGGGCTGCTCCTGACTCTGTAGAGCCAGTTCCTAGGAGGCCGTCTAAATTGATTACAGCCCCTTCTGAAAAGCAATTCCTTACTTAAAGGTGTCCCTGTTGATGCCATGGTGGTGGCCGTCACTAAAAAGGAACTTGCAGATCCTTTCGTACCAGTCCATCCTCCTAATAAGGATTCTAGGACCATGGATAGGTATGGCAAGCAGATGTTCTCCTCAGCGACCTTTGCCATGCGCTCGCTGAACTACTTATGTCACTTCACCAGACTCCAAAGGGACATCCTTAAGGAACTAGGTGAAGTAGTGCAGGATCCTACGGCTGCAGGGGCTCAAGAGAAAATTGCTTCTCAGCTAGGAATCCTTAATTCTATAGCTAACTCCTCCATGCGACTGATATCGTATGCAGCAGATGGAGCGAGTAGAGCCGCAGGTACAGGAGTGGCTCTTAGACGTCAATCCTGGATGCGGCTCTGTAATTTTGCAGATCCCTTTAAGGCGCCCTTCACAAATTCCCCCCTTGATGGGTCAGCATTGTTTGGCCCCCAAGTGAAGGATACATTGACCAGGTGTGAGCAGGATGGCAAGACTCTTTCTGCCAGGGGTGCGTTTTCTACCCCTCTAGACCTTACCCCAAAGGTCAGAAGGGCGGAAAATGTGGTTCCAAAATCCCAGGAGTCACGCCGACGCGTGGTCAGTTTACCCCTAGAGGCAGAGGGGGTAATAACAGACGCCGCTCTAGAGGCAGAGGGGGTCCACAAAACCAGGGAAGCAGAGAGCCTCTCTCTGACAAGCCCTTCCAGCATCCCTGAGATGTTGCCCGACTGTCCATCCTTGGAGGCAGTCGGGGGAAGACTATCGCTGTACCCAGAAGCCTGGCATTCCTCTCTCAAGACAGATGGGTACAGTCGATTATATCTGAGGGTTACAAAATTCCTTTCGAGGAAAGTCCTTTCTCTCACAAAAATTCCCTTCCAGATGTACCACCCGGTCTAAGGGAAGTTGCAGAGTCAGAAGTATTAAAGCTTCTACAAAAAAGAGCCATTCAGCCAGTTACAACAGACCATTCAGAGCCCGGAATCTACTCAAGATTCTTTTTGGTCCCCAAAAGACGGGAGACTGAAGACCAATATTGATCTCAGCAGACTCAACAAGTCTGTGAGAAAGACAAGATTTCAATGGTCACACTTCAATCAATTTTGCCCTTCCTAGAGAAGGACAACTGGATGTGCTCAATAGATCTTCAGGACGCTGCACTATCACATAAAAATTCACAGACGCTCCAGAAGATTTCTCCGCTTTTGGCTGGGGTCCAGTCATTTTCAATTCAGAGCCCTGCCCTTTGGTCTCACTACAGCCCCCAGAGTGTTCACCAAATGTATGGCAGTGGTCACGGCTCACCTGAGACGTCAAGGATTCCAGGTGTTTCCGTATCTCGACGACTGGCTCCTTTCAGCCACCACCAGGCATCAACTTCTTCAAGCCAGGGATTACACACTAAATCTCTGCACTCAATTAGGAATTTCGATCAACTATGAAAAATCCTCCTTATTGCCCTGCCAGTCTATTACCTTCATAGGCGCAAACTTAAACACTGTTCGGATGTCAGCAACCCTCACAGACCAAAGAATCTCAGATATACAAAGTCACGTGAGGATCATCCTTGCCAGCAAAAAGGTGCAAGCCAGAATGGTTCTGAAGGTGTTGGGACTCATGGCTGTGGCTATTACCCTTCTTCCCCTGGCCCGCTTCTACATGCGTCTGCTTCAATGGATGTTGTTCACTCAGTGGTCTTACCAACAACTTCCAATGCATCACCAAATCCTGGTGACACAAATTTGCAAGAATCATCTTTCATGGTGGATTACTTCTCCCTAGATTCACCAAGGCAGACCCTTCGTATCCCCGGCCCCAGTAGCCACTGTCACTACGGACGCTTCCCTGATCGGGTGGGGGGGTCATTATCAGGGCAGGATGGTTCATGGGACGTGGCAACCGTTCGAATACCACCTGCACATAAATGTCCTAGAGATGAGAGCAGTGCTTTTAATGTTGCAAGCCCTCAACGACTTTCTTCCCTTGGGAACAATTGCAGTTCACACAGACAACATGTCTGTAGTATGGTATATCAACAAACAGGGCGGAACCAAGTCCTACCCCATGTGTCGAGAAGCTCTCAGACTTTGGCAATGGGCAATCTCCTCTCATCGGTTTCTGGTAGCAATGCATATCCTTGGGAAAACCAACATTCTAGCGGACAGATTGAGCAGAGCTATTCTCATGCCTCACGAGTGGTCTCTCAAACAATCTATAGTGGAGGAGATTTTTCTAGAATGGGGCCGCCCATGTTGCGATCTTTTTGCTACTCCCCAAAACAGTAAATGCCCAGACTTCTTTTCTCTCTTCCCACTGCCAGGCCATGTCCCCAGAGATGCTCTAACCCAGGATTGGCCCCAGGGACTTCTTTATGCCTTTCCTCCTTTTCCGCTGATTCCACAAGTACTCCAGAAAGCCACCGTTTTGAGAGCCAAAATGATTCTCATTGCTCCCTATTGGCCTCGACAAATTTGGTTCCCGTTCCTCCATCGTCACCTTTTGGTGCAGCCATGGCATCTGGACCCAGTGCCAGACCTTCTGATTCACCAATCGGGTCAGCTGCACCGGTCTATCCCTTCTCTCAACCTCACAGCATGGTTGCTCCACTTCCTTCCTTAGCCAGGCTTCCTATGATCTCTAATCCCGTTAGGGATATCATAGTGGCTTCCTAAAATCCTCTACTAGAAGGATTTATACCAGCAAATGGAAACGCTTCTCTTGTTGGGCAAAAGCTAAAATATAGATCCTTTTACTGCCCCTGTTCAAGCAGTTTTGGATTTCTTAGCAGAAATCTTTCACGCGGGCTCTTCATCTTCCACGGTCAAAGTTCAGTTGGCTGCTATCTCAAACTTTCATGTCGGGTTTGCAGATCACAACATTATGTCCCACAGGCTTTGT
>NC_056733.1:874273997-874307499 GCF_019279795.1 Protopterus annectens
AGAACGTTTGAGAAGGCTAACTCACTTAGTTTCTTAACCTTGAATTATCTTCTGCTCCTGCTTACTCCCTTTCAATTATACTAACAAAAAAAAGTTCTAAGCTTCTTTCCTGCCTTTTCTGTCACTTGTCTAGTCCAGATACAGATTTGCTGTATCCAGGACTGTTTGTAAGTTTCTTAGCCCCACGTCCCAAACCTTTATGTGTTGGTGGGAAGCCTTCTAGCTTATCAGTTGGAGTGATAAGCACTAGCTAGCCTATCTACCACAAGAGGAGTGCTTTCTGGCCCAGAAATTGTAGTTTATTAGTCGTTTTGGCAGTTTTTCCATATCTTTCAACTAGTCTAGTCCAGATACAGATTTGCTGTATCCAGGACTGTTTGTAAGCTTCTGAGCAGTGCCAAAAAGTCTGCTCTTCAATTTCTCCAATAGATCTGCTAGTTCTCTCCACTCCTGCACTTTTACTAGCTTATTACTCTAGCACTTTACCAGACTTCTTGTAGCAATTATTGTAGCACACAAAAGTGCTACCAGCACTAAATGTTCTACAAGGAAACAGCTCCAGTACTTATTATTAGTGCCCACCCCTCCAGGCACGTCTAAATCTCAGTTCCCTGTGCTTTCTCCTATTAACCTGGTGAACCTGGGCATCCTGAGGCAATGTAGCAACTGCCTCAGGTACACTGACAACCCTCTCCTCTTACCACCCAACACTCAGACTTGTGAGAGATGCACTTATGTAGCCAAATTGGAAGTCATGCACTCTCCAGCCAAGACCGGAATAGCTGGGCAAGAGGAGAAGGTCAACACCTGCACCACACCACATGGAACACATACCCATCCACAACACACACCAGCACTGCCTTCACATAAAATCACAAACCACACACCCACATTTGTGGAGGCTCTCAATAAAAATCTACCCAAACAGCAGAGGCCTCCAAGGCAGAAATGCACTCGACCATTACAACACAATAATAATCACGAGACACATAACTCTCCTAAACAGTGTGCCACTCAACCAAACCCCCTAAGGCAAAACAGCATGCCCAACAAACTAGTCATAGGTGAAATGATAGTGAGGCACACTGATGTTCGACTCACTAGGTTGAATAAGGAGAAAGTAACAGTCAGCTGCCTGTCAGGTGTCAGGTTCCACCACATAACGCACACACTCAGGTTCCTCAACAACAGGTACAAATATGACTCTGTCATTGTACATGTGGTTGTGAATGACCTGAGATGTACCTCCTTGGAATACATGAAAAGAGACATGGAGGTACAATCAGAAAATGATTGATTTCAAAAATTGGCTAAGTTTCTGGTGTCATTCCAAGGGGATCCAGTATCTGTCTGCCTGGGATGTCATGACTGACAGACCTCAATGCTTTGCCAGAGATGGCTGCATCTGTCACCCCTGGGCTTCCAGATACTGGCCAAGGCTCTTGACACCCCTATAGTGCCTTTTTTAGCTGGTGTTCAAAGACCAAATTACTGCCGTAACAGCTACAAACAAATGCAATCTGAGGGTCATGCTGTTCAATGCTAGAAGTCTAAATCTCAAAATGCACTCGCTTGAAGCACTCCTTAAAATGGAGAACTTCGACATTTGTGCTGTAACAGAGACCTGGTTCAAAGTAGCAGAAAGCACCCCTGCACTACCAAGCTATAACTCATTCCACACCTTTCGGCCCCAGAACTTGGACAGAAGCTCCAAAGGTGGTGATGTTTCCATATGCACATCTCCAGACTGGCAGCCCAACATAATGCATCAGAGATACTTCAGGTGCAGCTAACATTGGGTAAGACAGCAATTCAGGTCATAGCCTGCTATATGTCCCCAACTATGTCCCAAGACTCACACTCCATGTTTCTAAGCACCCTGGAGAATATTAGGATCTAGCCTAACACTCTCATACTGGGCGACTTCAACTACCCCCTCCATTAGCTAGGAAAACTACTCATCTACCAATACACTTATAGGTTCATAGGTTCATACTAGGCTATCTGCCCTAGGGCATTTATAAGCCTAGCCAGAGTTGTGTGGCTTTCACCACCCCTTAGGTTGAAGAATACTATACCCATTAGTTTGCCGTGCCTCTGTCCAGCAGTGATACAGAGATGATCCCCGGGGTAAACCTACGATCTCCCATCCACTGGTCAAGATTCCTCTTGAACAGAGCCAGCGAGGTGCTCTGTCTCACATGGACTGGGATTCTGTTCCACAGCATAGGGAGTCTCTGGGTGATGAATCTGTCCCTCCAGCACATCCTATTTATATCCGTGTTGAGGTTTAAGTCTCTTGCTCTTGTGGCTCTGGTGGATTTGGATTTTTGAGGTGGAGCATGTCCATTAATTTCGGGTTGGACATGGCCTTGTATGTCAGGCACAGGTCACCTCTGAGCAGACGGTATGACTGAATAGAGCTGGAGTTTCTTCAGTCGGGCAGCATATGGCATATTTTTGAGCCCCTTTATCCTTTTGGTGAGGAACTTTTGGGGTCTTTCCAATTGCTGCAGGTGTCGGGTAAGATACATTCCGAATGGGGCATTGTACTCAATCATTGGTCTGATAAGTGAAGAGTACAGGGGAACAATGACCTCCCTTGATCTGGATGTGAATCCCTTCATAATCAGGTGGGCAATGTAGAAGGTCCTCCTATCCACTTTGGCAATGTGAGTGTCAAAAGAAAGGTTACTGTCAACTTGGGTCCCCAGGTCCCTGATAACCTCTTCTGTGCTTAATGGATTGCCACCTATGTGGTAACTTGGGGTTACCTTGTTTTTACCAAAGGGTATGACTATACATTTTGGCGTTTAGCTTAAGGCCATGGCTCTGGCACCAGTTATCCGCTTCTATGAGACCTCTCTGAAGGATATCTGTGTCTGATGGATTTTCAACTATGGTGCCCAGTTTGCAGTCATCTGCAAACTTTGTCAGCCACAATCCTCCTATGTTTGCCTGCACTTCTGAAAAGTAGATGCCGAACAAGAGGGGGCCCAGGACTGAGCCCTGTGGGACACCGCCAGTGACTGGCTTGAGTCTGACATGGCACCAGCAACTCTAACCCTGTGGGTTCTGTCCTTGAGCCAGTTTGCAACCCATCTTGTGACATATGGGTTTACATTTAAGCTGGTGAGCTTTTCTATGATACCCGAGTGGGGTATTGTGTCGAAAGCTTTGCAAGGTCAAGGTAGGCTGTGTGAACTGCCTTACCCTCATCAATGGCCTTGGTGACTGTTTCAAAAAAGTCAACCAAGTTCAAGAGGCATGATCTGCCCTTGACAAAGCCGTATTGGGTAGGATCCAATGTCTGTAGGTCCCCTATGTCTTTATTTATGAGTTCCATTATGATCCTCTCCATAGCTTTGCAGACCAGGCTTGTTAAGCTTATGGGGCAGTAATTACCAGGGTCCGTAGAAGCACCGCCTTTGTGGAGTGGGACCACAGTTGCCGTACGCCACTCTTTGGGTACGTATCCTGTGGTAAGGCTAAGATTAAACAGCAGCCTTATGTGTGGGTTTAGTTCCTCATTGAGTTTGTGTAGCACACAGCCGGGGACACCATCCGGTCCCATTGATGCTGTATTTTTAGCTTTAGAGAGAGCAGCTCTCACCTGGGCATTTGAGATGATTGGGAGGCTACACTCTGCTGGAATAGATATTTCTCCTTTTTTGTGGGGGGGGGATTTTCACTGAACCTGTCTGCCAGTATGTTTGCAATGTCTGTGGGTTCATTGATTTTTGTATCATTTTGGACTAATTCTGAGCATATCTGGGAGTTTCCACCCAGATTTCTACCATAGCTAAAGAAGGCCTTATGATTGTCTTTTGAGTCCTTGGCGATTTTTCTCTCAAAGTTGGCCTTGGATGATTTTATGAGTGATCGTAGTTTTTTACTAGTATTGATCAGAGATGTCTTCCCTTTTAGGGATTTTTCTCTATCTTGTAGTAGCTTTCTCCTCTTGTTGTAAAGTTTGTTTATGGCTGGGGTCCACCAGATTGGGCGCTTGCCTTTGGTGGAAAGGGTCGTGATTTTATTTGGGATTGCTTGATCCATGCAATCCTGGAGGTGAACCAAAAGAGCGTAACAACGAACAAGAACACTATGAGAGACTACTTCGTAAAATAAACAGACGTTTAATGACTCCAAATTAATGCAGCTTTCGGCTAAATCAAATATTTAGCCTTCCTCAGACAAACAGCAGAACAGGAAATGACATTTCTTAAAATATATGTATAGAACCAATTGAAATAAAGTGCATTTAGTAATTAGTTGTAACTAAGGTTACCTTAAAGTAGTATAATCCATTGCAAACATAAGCCTTGAATAAAGGTAAAGATAGAGTGCCTCTATAGGCATTGCAACGGAACAGCAAGTGATACTTTGTTGCAAGTAACTCCATTCATCAAAATATTTACACAGATGTTAAACTCTATAATTACTGGATTATTTAATCATACAACTTGCTTCATACTTATGTGATGTGTTAAAAATGTTATAAAAACAGTGAATGATAAACTAAAAAATATTTGTGTATATTTTAAATTGTTACCAAAAATATTTCCACAATTTGGAATCCTGGAGGTGCTCGTAGAAAGCATTTGTAAGGGATTCAGCAGCGTGGGTTGTGGTTTCCAATGGCTCAGGGGCCTTGAAGGATACCACACCAGTCTTAAGAAGTGTGAAGTTGGCTTTTGAGAAGTCCTTCACTGTGGTCTTTTTTGTTGGGGGTGGGGGCGGGATGTGGATCTCCAGTCAGATTAGTTTATGGACTGATCTCACCAATGAGGGATATACTTCCGGTGTGGAGCATTTTGTCTCCATGTTTGTGATGATCAGGTCTAGTATATTTTCACCTCTTATGGGAATGGTGACAAGTTGTTCCATAGCATTTGAGTTTATGAACTCCAGGAACCTTTGGGCTAGGGTATTGGGGCTTGAGTGATGTTCCCAGTCTATGTTTGGGTAGTTGAAGTCACCCAATATGATGGTGTTTGGAGAGACATTTATACTCTTCAGTGTCTTCAGGAAGGCTGTGTGAGGTTCCTGAGTTTGAGAGGGTGGCCTGTAACATGCTACAAACTGTAGAGCAGTTTTGCCTATGGTTAATTGCACCTGAATGGTCTCTGATGCTTCGTGAGTTGCCACCAGCATGGAGGTGTGGGTATCCTTGATGAATATGGATACACCCCCTCCTGTTGTGGTACGGTCCGGGTTTTGGGGCTGGAACGCATGATATGAGGTAAAACCTGATAGTGCCGGGGTGCTCTCAGGAGCCTTGAACCAAGTTTCAGTCACAGCACAGACATCAATGTTCTCCATACTGAGGAGGGCTTTGAGGGCGTGCATCTTGAGATTTACACTTCTGGCATTGAGCAGCATTACCCTTAGTTTTTTTCCATTATTGTTTTTTAGGGCGGTGGGTTTAGAATTTGAACCTTGTCTAAAAAAGGCACTATGGGGGTGGCAAGAGCCTTTGCCAATATCCAGAAACCCAGGGGTGACAGGTGCAAGCCATCCCTTGTGAAGCAGCGTGGCTTGTCAAGCATGTCATTCCAGGCAGACAGACATTGGATCCCCTTAGAATGACACCAAAAATTAAGCCAATTATTAAAACTGATCATTTTGACTCTGTATTGTGGCATCATTCTTGGTGAAGGTAGGATACTGCTCAGGGTCAGGGTCATACCAGCCTGGGCTACATAATCTGAGAGCTCCTTTATGTCTCTTTTCATGTAGTCCAGGGAGGTACATCTCAGGTCATTCACACCAGCATGGACAATGACTGAGTCATACTTGTACTTGCTGTGGAGTGACCTGAGTGCTTGTGTTATGTGGCGAATTCTAGCACCCGACAGGCAGCTTACTGTGACCCTCTCCTTGTTCAGTCTGGTGAGTGGGACGTCAGTGTGTCTGACTATGGAGTCACCTATGACAAGTGTGTCTGGCATTGTGTTTGGCCTTAAGGGCTGTGACTGATTTGCACACTGACTTTGTGATCTATGTGTTGCTTGTGTTAAGTCATGAGGTGGCATTTGTTTGGGTGTCTGCTTTGGAGGCCTCTGCTGTTTTGGTAGATTTTTGATCAGTGCCTCCGAGTATGTCTTTGTGTGTTTATGTGTTTGATTTGTAGTTGTGATAGTTCTATGTGAGACTGGGTTTATGGTGTGTGTGGTTACCTTCTCCTCCTGTCTGGTTTTGCCAGTCCTGAGTTGAGAGAGCTCAGCCTCCAGTTTGGCTATATAGTTGCATCTCTCGCATGTATTTGTGTTTTGTGGGAGGAGGAGAGGGTTGTCTGTGTACATGAGGCAATTGTAACATTGTAACTTGCCCAATGTTTCCTGGAATTCATTAATTCCAATGTGCTGTATCAGCTCGTTCTTACCCCCACTAGAGGTAGCAACATCCTTGACCAGGTCATTACTAACATGGGTGACCATTGGTCTACATCAACAGTCAACTCCTCCCTGGTTAGATCTGACCACAAACTAATCACCTTGGAAAAACACATCCCCCCGCAAAGGTAACGACCATGAAAAACTTCTCCAAAGCTAACTTTGGGTTCCTAAAAACAGAGGTGGTAACTTCATGGCACCCATGCAAATGGAGAATAGTTGCATGACTGCAAAATCATACACCAATACACTGTACGAACATGCACACAAATGCATGGCTCTCGCCATACCCAATAGAACCAAGATGCTCTCCTCCAAAAAAAGGAAGCCAATCTGGTGGTCCCCTGCCATCAACAAACTCTACAACAGAAGGATAAAACTGATGCTGAATAAGGTGAAGTCCCAAGACTGGAAAAGCTCCCTTATCAGCCTCAACAAAAGGATGAGATCCCTCATCAAATCCTCTAAAGCTAGCTATGAAAACAGAATTGCAGCAGATAATAAAGACAACCACAAGGCTTTCTATAGTTATGTAAAGAATCTCCACGGCAATACCTAGATTTGCTCTGAGCTACTGCACAATGGTAACTCCTATACCGAGCCAACAGATATTGCCAGTATATTGGCCGACAGATTCAGTGCCAACTTTACCCCTCCCAAAGGACCAACCACAATACCAGTAGATTGCCAGGCACCCAGTATTACTGCTGCACAGTTAAAACAGCACTGTCCAATGCCAAGAATACAGCTTCTATGGGACCTAACAATATCCCTGGCTGTGTTCTACATGAACTACAGAGTGAACTGGCACCACACCTGTGTGTCCTATTCAATCACAGCCTCACCTCAGGCTTTGTCCCTACTGAATGGTGCACTGCTGCAGTCATCCCTCTCCACAAAGGAGTAGCGACTACAGACCCTGGGAACTATCGCTCCATTAGCCTGATGAGTCTAATATGCAAAGCTATAGAGCACATCATCATGGACCTAATAAACAAGGATATAGGGAATCATGAAACTCTGGATCCCACACATTTTAGTTTTGTGAAGGTTAGATCATACCTGGTCGACTTCTTTGAGTCATTCACCATAGCTGTGGATGAAGGCAAGGTGGTTCATACAGCCTACCTTGATCTGGCCAAGGCCTTTGATACCATTCCCCACTCAGGAATCATAGAAAAACTCAGTAAGCTAGGCATCAACCCTTATATCACTAGGTGGGTTGCAAACTGGCTCACAGATAGAACCCACAGTGTGAAGGTAGCTAACTCCAAGTCAGACTGCCGACCATTCATGAGTGGAGTCCCACAGGGTTCAGTCCTGGGTCCTCTACTGTTTGGTATCTACTTCTCTGAAGTCCAGGGCAACATGAAGGCAGTCTGGCTGACAATGTTTGCAGACAATTGCAGGTTGGGAGCTATTATTAACTCCCCACGTGATGTTGACATCCTGCAGAAAGGTCTCACTGAGACCAACGACTGGTGTCAGAACCATGGCCTTAAGCTCAATGCCAAAAAAATGTGTCATCATCCCCTTTGGGAAAAACTCAGTTCCCATGAATTACCACATCGATGGTAGTCCACTGAACACAGAAGGCGTTATAAGAGATCTGGGAACACAGGTTGACAGCAGCCTCTCTATTGACCACCACATTGCCACTGTGGTCAAAATGTCCTTCTATGTGGCACATCTCATTACTAAGGGTTTTGCATCCAGGAAGAAAGAGGTCATTGTCTCCCTCTACTCTTCCCTCATTAGGCCAATCATCGAGTATAATGCCCCATTTGGCATGTACCTCACTAGACACCTGCAACAAATGGAGAGGCTGCAAAAGTACCTCACAAAGATGGTTCTAGGCCTTAAACACTTGTCCTATATGGACAGACTCAAAAAACTCCAACTATTCTCTGTCTCATATCGCCTACTTAGAGGCGATCTCTGCTTGACTTACAAATCCATGTCTGACCCAGCTCTGTTAGAAATGCTACATCTAAAGAAACCCCAATTCCTCCACACCACACGCTGCAGAGACCTCAACCTCATTACCACAATCAACAGAATATGCTGGAGGGACAGGTTCATAACCCAGAGGCTGCCCATGCTATGGAACAGACTTCCCATACATGTCAAGCAGAGCACCTCACTGGCCCTCTTCAAGAGAAATCTTGATGAATGGATGGGAAATAGAAAATTCACCCCAGGGATCACTGCAGTGGCTCTACTCGACAGAGGCACTGGGAACTAAGGTCAGGTGGTATGATGCCAGGTTAATCCTATGGGCTAGGCTTGTAAAGGCTCCAGGGCCATTAGCTTAGTATACACCTATGAACTTATGTCCACATTTCTTCGTCTCTCTCACAGTGTGCATTCTACCACCTGTCTCAGTCTCCATCGCATCTAGCTTCAAGTAGCTTGTTTTTACTGCCCAGGTTTCTATACCATGCCTTAGTACTTGTTATACCGCTGTTTTTTACATCTTACTTTTCAGCTTCGTTGGCATTCTTCTGTCACACACTACCCCTGACACTCTGCCAGTTGGCTGCATCCCCTCTGATTTTAGCTCTGACCTCCTCATTCCAACTTCTCTTCTCCTCAGCCTCCCTTCCCAGATACTTGAAGCTGTTTACCTGCTCCACTATTTTCCCTTCAATCTCAGTTTTCAACTTCTGATTTTCCCAATTTGCTGCCATTACCACTGTCTGATCTCTACTCAGTTTCATCCCATGTACCTTCAATGTTGCACTTCCATTAAATTCCTCTGTCCTTTGCTGAAGTTCTTGCTCAGATTCTGCCTGCAATGACACATCATCTGTACACAGAAACTTTGTCGATCTGTCCCTTTCAACCTGTTTGCTAATGTAGTCCATCATCAGTAGGAACAGCAGTGGGCTCAGAGCTGAACCCTCATGCACAGCCACTCTCAATGGGGACCACACTGTGAGACCAAGCACTGTTCATACTTGAGTTATTGGGTCACTGCATGTGGCTTGCACTAATTCTACCAATGTTTCTGGGAATTTGAAACACTGCCGGACTGCCAAATCAGCTTTCTTGGGACAGTATCATATGCTTTCTCCAAGTCAGGGAATACCCAGTTGGACTCTCTCTTCATCTTCTATTTATAGCTTCTTCTCAAGTACCTATCTCACTCCAAACATTGGGTCAGTTGTGCTACATCCTGACCTAAATTGGAACCACCCATCTCCCATCTTACTCTCTGCTAATCTGCGTATTCGTTTATCTGTCATTCTCTCCAGGATTTTCATGCAATGTAACACATATATGCTAATATATATATATATATATATATATACATTTTATATATACGTGTATATATATATATATATATATATATATATATATATATATATATATATATATATATGTATAGGGAGAGAGTAGCAATTAAGTCAAATGTTTATTTTGTCTACAGACTTGACTGGTGGCTCCTTTTGTCAAAAGCAGACATTAACAGTTGCCACTTTTGTTCATTCATGTGTCAGACTGTGCATGATGTGTATCTGGAGGGAGTTGTATTTCTTTAAGATAAGTGAGTGTTTGTGTTCATGCTGAGACTTTCAGTATTACTAATCAGAGTGTGTTTGTGTGTGTGTGTGTGTGTGTGTGTGTGTGTGTGTGTGTGTGTGTGTGTGTGAGAGAGAGAGAGAGTTTGTGTGCGTGTTTGTGCACGCATGGACAAGTGTTGATGAGGTAGGGTTAGTATCAGTTCTAAGGAAGGGAATAGTTTTAGTGTTGTGAATGTGTGGTACATATGGGGAGTTTTAGCTTTTGGGCTGCAGCATGTGTGTAAGTGTTTGATTTTTAGAGTTAGGATTATGGCAAGGTCAGGGGATAGTTTTTGTGTTGTGCATCTGTGGCAATGAATGGTGCATTTTGACTTTATAGGCCAGAGTTTATAAGTGAATTTTTGCCACTTAAAGTTAGAATTAGGGCTTGGTAAGGGGATAGTTTTAGTGTTGTGCATGCCTGGAAATGTATGAGAAATGTATTCAAGTGCCTTGTGTAGTTACTATTAGGGAATGGGTTTTTCATTAGGTAAAGTGTAGGGTTGGAGCTCGTGGCACATTTAGGACACACGGCATATATACAACATACACATACAATACAAAACTTATCCCCTTACCTAGCCCGTACTCCAATGTGGGTCTATGTTCAATTACTGAAATGAAAAATGCTGAATGACGTTTTATCGAAAATGCTGTTTAGTGAAACTCTTCATGTGGGAGGCTATGCCCCCACACCCCCTGTTAATTATGTATACCAACTCCGAGATGGCTCTACAGTGAGGAAAGGGCAAATTTCCTGATCCCTACCATAATGCGATCTTACTGGAATGGCTTGATGAAATATGCCATTCGATGACTGAACATAGACCCCTCTAATGTAAACTTCAAACACTCGCACACACAGTCCCAACCCAAATGCCAAAACTGTCAACATAAAAGCACACTTAACGTAAACAAAAGGCACATGCTTTACATAATCATTTGGTATTCCTCCATTCAGTAAACCTGGGATTCAATAGCTAGACCTTTTGGTAAAAAGACATCGCAGTACATTCTCTTGATAAAGGATGCATTTGACTGAGTGAACAGCTATTGTATTAGTGATTGCTGGGCTGTCCAGTGAGGAGTGTTATGTCAAAAACTGAATGTTGCTGGGAGTTTCACTGCAATATGCTGTATTGTGAGAGTCAGCAGGGCATTTGTGTGGGGTGTTCTTCTTTGCTTTACTGTGGTGTGGTGGTATATATAATTTAGGGTGGCGGGTATGGGGGCTGCCCCCTGTACAAAAGTATATATATATATATATATATATATATATATATATATATATATATATATATATTTTTTTTTTTTCCTTTTTAGGTTTTTCAACAGTTTTCAAATTCTAACTTTCGATGATTGGTAAGTTGAAAAACTGTGCTTCAACTGGTCATAAGTAAATTGAGTTGACTGCTACCAGATACACACACACACACATATATATATATATATATATATATATATATATATATATATATATATATATATTGCAAAACTCCCGTAGCTGAGAACAAGCCCAAAGATAAATGCAAAAAACCCAAGCAGCAAGCAGAAGGTTGAACGCACACGTTGTATGTAAAAATATATAGGCAAAGGCAGCAAATAATCCAACTGGAGGCGGTATCGATAAAAACAAAAGATTTATTTCGAAGTGAGCGCTTTCGCGGTGTAACCCACACCGCTTCTTCAGACTTAAAAACATATAAAACAATCACAGTTTAAATACTGTGGCAGTTACCATCAATTGATTAGCAAAGCCCATGCAGCTGAGCCAACTAACAATTACTTAAAGTGCATCTTAAAGAGACAGAAGACATTAGAGCCTAAAAGATATGAGCTGGGATGCATATAATAAACAACTGCTTCACAGAAGTAAACTTTAAAACAATAGAACCGTAAAAATGTATGTACTACCATGTGAATTACTCAGATGAAAAATATAAATATGAATATATTAGATGCTACATGATCAGTCATTTCAGTAGCTATGCAAAATATAACTAAAACTAACTGACAAAAAATAAAAATAACCAAATGATGGTATTGTGCATAACCTATTCAATAACAGCATATAAGACTAAGATCACCAAAAAATCTACAAAGTATACCTGGAAACTGAGTAAAAACATGTACTTCCAGATACGTTACTGATAGTAGATGCTACATAATGAGTCATTGTAGTAACTGTATAGGGTATAAATAACTGACAAAAGATGAACAATTAATGGTATGGTACATAACATAATCAATAACAGAATATGTAGCTGAAATCACTAAAAAATGCTGCAAAATACACCTAGAAGATATATGTCTGAAGAGTATATGTAACATGAACTGAAAATAATACAGACACTGCACATAATATTGCACAAAACCCAATAAAAATGTCAAAGACAACTGTGTTGTTGATAAAAATTAAAAATAAAGTTAAAAGGTGAAGCTAAGACTGAGGAAAAATTGGCTTAATGATTTATTTTATTTTAGTTTCCTGGCTATCGAATGATTTATTTTATTTTATTTTAGTTTCCTAGCTAGCAGATGGGGTTTAATGGAAACGTGTTCATTCATCCCCCTACCCCTGTGGGCAGCAAGTCTCAGGATCCAATCAAGCTCAGCTTCCTCAGTTCTATTGACTATGTTACCTAACCGTGGATTTTCATACTCCACATGTAATACCTGAAACAAAAACTGGTGCTCAGAACCTTGTTGTAAAATATGTTTAGCTATAGCGCTATAGTCCTGTTTGCGTTTATAGCAATAATAATGATCCCTAACTCTCTCACGTAACGTTCTGTTGGTTTTACCAACATAAAAATGAAAACAAGTGGCGCAATGGGCCACATAAACCACATTTTTTGTACTGCAGTCACTATTACATTTAATTTCCCAAAGGCGTCCAGTATCTGGGTGCCTGAAGTAGTGTGACTCGTCAATGTAAGTGCACTGTAGGCACCTTTTGCATCTCTTTGTGGCTTCCAAGCCTGTATATGTGGAGAAATGTTTGGGCATTGCTACATTAGCATGACACAGTATTTGTTTTAGACTCCTCATGTTTTTGTATACAAATTTTGGTCCGTCTCCTACAACGTTTCTAACCTCATCATCAGCTGTTAAAATATTCCAATTATCATAGAAAGCTTGTTGTATCACATGCCTATTATGACTGAAGGGTAATACTATAGACACTGTCAATTTTTTGTCATCTGATTTAGAACCTGAATTGTTGCCTGCATGTTTTTGTGAAAAATATGGTTGAGCACTTGTAGACCTCAATGTGTCCATGCTCTTATATACTTTTTCAATTTCTTGCTTATCGTATCCCCTTTGATTGAAACCTTCCTGAAGTAAAGATAACTCATGTTTATAGTCTGAGTCAAGGCAACACAGTCTCGAAGTCCTCATTGCCTGTCCCTTTATAATGTTAGGAAACAAGTTGGGATTATGCATACTATTACGATGTAAGTATGCTGGTCTGTAACAAGCTTTCCGGTATATCTGAGTATAGAAACTGTTATTACTTTTTGAAACGGTTACATCCAAGAAATGTAATGAATTCTCAGAAGATTCCATGGTAAATTGGAGAAAAGATCCTAAAGTATTAAGTGTATCAAAAAACTTTCAAAGAATCATTGTTTCCTCTCCATAGAAAAAACAAATCATCCACGAATCTCCTGTAGAACAAAATACGTTCATCAACTGTAATGTGTGTTCTTTCAAATGCAACCATTACCAGATTGGCGTAGCTGTTAGCACAGCTAGTGCCCATAGCTACGCCTTGTGTTTGTCTATAGCAAGTTTCATTAAACAAAAATACGTTGTTTTCTAACACTAATTCCAATAGGAGACATAGCAAATCAACTCTCTCAGTAGTTAAATGTCCAACCTTGGACATAAGTTCCTTAACATAAAATATACCTTCAGTATTGGGAATACATGTAAACAAGGATTTGACATCCATTGTTACAAGCAAAATGTTATTAGAGCTATCTAAGTTCTCCACACATGAGTATAAATCACGTAAAAAATGTTCGGTATCCCGAAGTACATAGGAAAAAAGATTCAATACATTTTTCAATTCTCCATCTAAGAATATTGATATTGGTTCAGTTAACCATCCTGACCCTGAGACTATAGGTCTCAGTTCAGGTTCTAACAAATTCTTATGTACTTTGGGTAGGCCGGATATGGTCGGAACCAAAGGGAAATCTACCATGAAATATCTATACAGTTCCTCTGTAATCAATCCCATACATTTACATTCACTGAGTGTAGAGACGATACGATGTTGTAATACATATATCTGCTCCTTACTAACCACCTCATAAGAGGAATCATTAAGCATTTCAAGCATTTTCTTGACATAATATTCTGTGTCTAATACCACTACTGGTCCGCCTTTATCTGCGGGCCTAATTACAATATTCGCATTCATACTCAACCCATATAAAGCACTTCTTTCAGATCTATTAAGATTACTATGTCGAAATTCAGTAGTAAAAGTCATGTTATTATATATTGAATTTTCAACAGCCTTAATGAAGACTTCCACATTGGGTGGTGGACGAGGAGTAAAAGTACTTTTGCAGCGATAATTGTTGAAGGATAAATCAGAATTAGATTTATAAAGCAATTTAAGTGTCACATTGCGTGTAAACATGCGGAGAGAAATAAGAGCCTGGCTAACATCCATGTTGGATGTAGGCACAAAAGTCATACCTTTATTTAACACATTCTCTTCTGCTGGAGACAAATTATATTTCGAGATATTTAGCACTAGAGATCTGGAATCCAAAATTTCTGTAGAGTATGTTGCTGAAGATGAGCAGGTGGATCTTTCCTTTTGGCTCCCTTCAAGGTGTCCAGCTCTATAGATCTTTTTCGCCCCACTCGTATGGGGAGGGGAGCTTCTAAAAAATGTTGTTCTTGATCTTCCTTGCTTAATTGTATTTTGCGTTGTACAATACTTGATGGCGTGGGCCCATTGCCCTTGATGCCATCAATACTGGTGTTGGACATCAGAGAAGTTGTTGATTCATTCGGCGTAGTATAGACTGAATGAACTTGTTCAGGTGATGTTATTTCTTGTTGCGCCATGACGGAAGCTGTCTCTTCAGACCTAGACGAACCGGATGCAGTCACTTCAAACTCTGAAACGTTTTCACGCAAGAGGTTCAACGGTTGTTCACCAACAGTGGAAACAAAACCCTCATTCGTGATGACATCATCACGTTTCGTGTTAGCCTCAGACATCTCTGTTCGTGAAATGTCCGTGTTGTTACAGGTGGCAGTAGTTCCTGTTTGTTGGTCTGATGACCTCATCATCGACCTGTTATCTCGTCCTAAAGGCAAGGAATGATTTCTCCTTGTTGAAAATGAAGATTCATGAGATGATGGCCCAATCCTAGCATTACTAGCCAGTCTAGAATGTTGCACTGTATCATTTCTATTGGTTGTATTGTACTTAGGCCATACAAACACCTCCTGTCTCGAAAAATCACCAATGTCCCTGAGCAATTTTTTCTTTTTTTGTTCAATCAAGTTATGCTCGTATCTCGTAAGTCTATCAATCAGTTCTTGCATAAATAAGTCAGTCTGTTCACATCCACATAAACCATTAAGTTTCTCCTGAGAACTTAAAATATTGTTGGATAGGTCACGTTCTATAGGCTGAAAGAACTCAATAAGTAACCTAATATAAGAGAAACTTGCCTCTAAATTAATTTTTTGCCACTTACGAAGTAAAGAGGGGTACATATTACCATATGTAGGCATTGTCATTATTCTCAGACCCCTCGGAACAACTCTTTTGCTAATACATGCTTCCATATGGAAGCGTTGTGCTTGAAGCCGCTTGAATCGATAAAAATCATTTTCAATGTCTTTCTTTAGAAGTTTTATCGCTTGTTCATCAACAGGCGGCTGTATATCATGGGCTACAGCCGAAAAAGTGTCCAAGTTCATAAGTGGATTAATATCACCTTTAAGAAAATTCTTAAGCCTTCCAGACTGAAGACTATCCATATTCCCGGTAGCACAGGGACAATTGTGGCATTCAGAACCTTCCATAATTCCCGTCAAAATGTTGCAATGATTGTTTTATATGTTTTTAAGTCTGAAGAAGCGGTGTGGGTTACACCGCGAAAGCGCTCACTTCGAAATAAATCTTTTGTTTTTATCGATACCGCCTCCAGTTGGATTATTTGCTGCCTTTGCATATATATTTTTACATACAACGTGTGCGTTCAACCTTCTGCTTGCTGCTTGGGTTTTTTGCATATATATATATATATATATATATATATATATCGGTGCACTTTGGATACTCAAAATTTCAAAACATAGAACCTCTGAATAATGAAAACCAGAGGATCAAAGTCTTGAAATCTTGGACCTTGTCAATGGAGATCGTTGTACAGTGTGGAACAGGAACTTTACCATTCTGTTTACTGTAGTGTGATCTCGGAATTGGTATATTTAAGTAGCAGGGGGTGTGGGGTTGGAGCCCCCCTACATGGAGGCACAGGGGGGCATGCCCCTCTGCAAAGATGTGAAATTAGTAGTTGTAACTTTTGGGGATTTATTTTTTCTCGGTTTGAGATTTCAAACCTTCGATCCTCTGGTCTTCGCTATTCAGAGATTTGATGTTTTGAAATTTCGAGTATCCAAAGTGAATCCATATATATATATATATATATATATATATATATATATATATATATATAGAGAGAGAGAGAGAGAGAGAGTGTGTCAGTCTGAGCTGGGAAAACACACAGGGAGGCTTAAACTGAGATTGTTTCATTTAGGGACTTAGTTGTTTGGTGTTAATCTGCATTTGACAGCGACTTTTGCTGTGCTTTAACATTAAGATGTTCCAGGATCATCCATCTTGTGGCAAAAGTTGTTTACCTGATCTCTCTGAATTGGTAAGCACTTCAGGAAACTCAAAGTATAGTTGTTTGTTGGCCAGAGGGCATGGAAGTTAGTTTTCAGATTTTTTCTGTCTATTATAACTTAAGCACATTTTTGCAAAGCTGTTCACAGTGCAGTGGCGGTTAGTAGTACCCTGTAGAACAGCAAACCTATCACACTAGTACTTAGGACTTTAGCATGTAACACAGAAAGACGTTGCATGGAGCTAAGTGTAGATCAGAATGTGTGTTGTGACTTTAAGACACATTTCATAGTGAGGGTACGTGTGTATAAATAGCGAACACATGTAGGCAGCAGTGCCATTTTGAGAAAACAGCCAGAGTGTTAACATGTATGAGTGCAGTAGTGAGTCTGTTTGTAAGTTTATCTACATTTAAGTTACTAAGCCACAATCCTGATGTGTTTGTATGTAATAAAGCTGCTTGAACTGAACCCACAACTGTTCACCTTTTTTGTCCTGACCGGACGAGCGACATGGTGTCAGAAGTGGCATCTCTAAATGACACGGTACTATAAGTGGCATGTCTGAATGACATTGTATCAGAACTGAACTATCTGAGCATGAAGAAGCCAGAAAGAAGTCAGAAGTTGAGCAATGAGGTGTGCAGCTAGAAATAGAGATATATAGAGGAATGAATCATCCCAACCTGCTCAAACGATTGAAAAAAGTTAAGAAACGAATTTGAGGTAATTACAATTCGCATAAATTATTTATTTCGCAAAGAAAACAATATGAAACATTCACAAAAAACAAAATGCATTATTGATTAAACTTAATCAAACGAAAAGCACAAATGCATTAATGATTAAACAAAATTTTCAAAACTGACATTTGTTAGAATTGTTTGAAATGTTTATGGAAACTTTTAGAATTACTTCCGATTTGCATAACGAGCATGATAAAAGTCAAACGAGCGTAACAAGTACAATAACATGGCAAAATGAGCATGGAAAAGCAAAGCAACTGCAATTATTTTAGTAAACAGCCATGTTTTTCAATATGAGCTACTATTTCGCATTGACTAAAGCTATTCAAAGTACAGCTTGAGTTGTTCAAAGTATCTCAGTGTGCAAAGTGTTTGCAGTGTGTGCTTTATTACAGTACAATTATTTCAAAGAGTTTACTGTGTGCAAAGTACAGTTATTTCACAAAGTGCAGTCAGAATACAGTCATTTTGAAGTGTTTCTTACACTACAGAGTTATTTCACAGAATACAGTCATTTCGAGAGGTTTCCTGTCCTGTGTACAGTTCATTCAGAAAGTGCAGTCATTTCGAAGTGTTTCTTACTCTGATAAGAGTTGGTTTCACAAAGTATAGTGATTTCAAAGTGTTCTTGTGCTAAGCAGACTTATTTTGCAATATGCAGTTATTTCAAAGAGTATATTGTGCTGTTGAGCATAATTACAAGTTTCTGGCATACATTTATGACATATATGTGTGTGTATTCATACATAATTCCAAGGGACTTTATTACTGTGTGTTGGCATGGCAGAGGCATTTTGTAGACCCAGTCTACTTGTGTTTGATCACAATATAGCACAGAATTGGAGAGTGTTTGAGCAGAAATACGATATTTTCACACAATCAGCTTTTTCTGATAAAGATGCATGTATGAGGGCATTTATTCTGCTTAGTCTATCAGGGTTAGAAGCCATTGAAAGAGGCCATTCATTTCTGTATGCCCCAGCAGTATATGCAGAAGGGGAAAACCATCATATTGTTGTACAAGCTGAATTGAGGGAGGACCCTGAGTGCTTGAAATATAAATTTAGAGAAATGTGTAATCCCAGAAAAATGTTACATTGGAGAGGCAATTATTTTATACAAGAGACCAAAAGCCAGGAGAAACTTTTGCAGCTTATATTACTGATTTGAGAAACAAAGCTAAAATGTGCAGATCTGGTGATCTGAAAGATGAGTTGATAAAGGAAAGGCTTGTGTGTGGTGTTAATAATGCTGCAGTAAAAAAGATTTTGCTTCGAGACAGTGATTTAACGCTGAGCAAAGCCACAGAGATTTGTCAAATACACGGGCTTACATAAAGGCACACAAATATGCTTGCAGGTGATAAGAGCATGGTTTCAGCAGCCCCTCGAGCAAATGTAGACAGCATGCAGCATGTGGCTAATAGAAACAGGCCTAAGCACATTGCAGCTGCAGCCCCTGCGGGATTTCCAGGGAGAACTTGTACCCTTCCAGCATGTTCTAAGACTAGCTCAGTAAAACAGACATGCTCAGTGCAGTACAGGGGTGAGTCAGCAACACCCAAGTTGAGTCTCATTGTTAACTGTTGTAATTGTGGTGCTAATCATGAGTCTAAAAGAGAAAAGTGCTTAGAATTTGGTCAACAATGCCACAAGTGAAAAAAAAATGGAACCACTTTCAAAAGCTTTGTAAATCAAGCAAGCCTCATTCATTTATTAAGAAAGGTCACTCAAAAAAGCAAGTTGATCATATAAAAATCTATAATTCTACTTTCTATGTAGATGGTGTATCAGTGGTTGGTGAAAAGGTTAATGCAGTAGATTTGCTGGCAAAAAAATAAGTTTTGTACTGTCCTGATTAATAGTAAACCCACAGAGCTCAAAGTGGATACTGGTTCAAAGAGCAATGGTATGTCAGCAGAAACATTTGCTAGAGTAAGAGCTGCTGAACAACTTAATTTGGCCAATTGTGCGAAGCTTGTTGCTTACGGAGGTGAAGAGATTCAAACTGAAGCCTCAGTAGTGGGAACAGTTACAGCTTGCAGTTTTATGTAGTCAAAAGATCTGTACAGTCATTATTAGGTCTCAGAGACAGTTTTAAAATGAAACTGCTTTCCTTTACCAAAGAAGCACATGTCCCAGTTCCAGTTTCACCTATGCTATTTTCACAGAGTATGCTGATATTTTTGAAGACAAGCTAGGTAAACTTCCAGTTGTGTACTCCATGAAATTAGACCCAGAGGTCAGTCCAGTGGTCAGACCAGTGAGAAGAGTTCTGATAGAGATGCAGGGCAGAGTCAAAGTTCAGTTGGATAAAATGGTGCAGCAAAGTGTGATTTGTCCAGTTACAGAACCAACTGAATAGGTATCTTCCATGGTAGTTGCTCATAAGAAAAGCTCAGATGAAATCAGAATATGCATTGACCCAAGAGACTTAAAGCAGTAAAGAGACCCCACCATCTTATGTGTACAGTCGAGGAAGTTGCTACCCTCTTGTCAAATGCCACTGTATTTTCTGTCTTAGATGCAAAGAGTTCATTTTGGCAAGTAATACTTCATCACAAATCTTCACTACTGACTACATTCAGTGCACCATTTGGTAGTTATAGATTTCTCAGAAAGCCTTTTGGAATAAATTCTGCCAGTGAAGTCTTTCAGCGTGCAATGGATCAAATGTTTTCAGGCTATCTGTGTGCTTTAATAGTAGATGATTTACTAGTTGGAGGCGATGGTGAAGCAGAGCATGGCAGAAACCTCAGGAAAGTTCTTGAAAGAGTACGTGAAGATAATCTAAAGCTCAATCATCTGAAATATAAATACAGGCTGCCAGAAGTTACTTATGTCAGTCATTTATTTACAAGTTCAGGCTTATGACCAGATCCTTCCAAACAGCCATTCTTGAGATGCCAGCTCCAGACAATGTGCAAGCCTTACAGCATTTTCTTGGCATGGTTAACTATTTGGGCAAGTTTATAGCAGACTTCAGTGAATTAGCAGTGCCCTTAAGGGAGCTGACTTGCAAATATGTTACCTGGTCATGGCTGGAATAACACCAGAGAGCATGTGATGACCTGAAACAGAAAATTGCCAGTCCACCTACATTAAGATACTATGATGTCCACAAACCAGTAATCCTTTCCGGTGATGCTTCAAAGTTCAGGGTTGGTGCAGTTATTCTTCAAGAGGGCAGACCAGTAGCCTATGCTGTTAGAACTCTTACCCAAACTGAGATGCAGTATGCTCAGACTGAGAAAGAACTTCTGGCAATTGTGCTCGCGTGTTCGAAGTTCCATGATTATATTTATGGCCAAGCTATCCCGATAAAGACTGACTGTCAAACCCTAGTCACTATTTTAAAGAAATGTATGCATATAGCTCCAGCAAGACTACCAAGAATGGTGCTTAGATTACAAAAATACAACTTCAAAATGGTCTGTACAAATGGCAAACTTCTTTATCTGGCTGATACCTTATCCAGATCACCTAGAAATACCACAGAAATGCTTGATGCAGAGAATTCTGACTTTGATATCATGGAAGTGTGTAATTTTTCTACCACAAGACTTGATGAGCTAAAAGATCATACAAAGACTGATCCAGTTTTGCAAAAGCTCAACCACTTTGGATGGCCGTCAAAGCAATCTTGTGTACCACCAGAAGTGCAACCTTACTTTTCTTACAGAGATGAGATGTTGATGGAAGATGGCATCATTTTCAAAGGTCCTAAAGTTGTCTTTCCTTCTTCAATGCAACACGAGTACATCCAGAACTTGCATCGTGGCCACCCAGGTTCCAAAGCTACCAAAGGAAGGGTGAGAGGGCTAGTATTTTGGCCTTCTCTCTCAAAAGATATCGATTAAGTACTTTCATCTTGTTCAGTATGCAATAGTACTAAACCACATTTGCAAAAAGAACCACTTCAGCTAAACCAGATTCCTGGATTTCCTTGATCAACAGTAGCCACTGACATATTCAAGTGGAATAGTCAACATTAATTAATGTTGGTAAACTCTTATTTGAATTGGTTCAAGATCGATCTGCTACCTAACCTAACAACCACTACTGTCATTACTAAGCTGAAACGTCATTTCTCAGTCCATGGTAGTCCACACAAAGTTATTTCTGACAGACGTGCCAGTTTACCAGTCAGCTATTTCAGAAATTTGTGAAAGGGTGGGACTGTAGCCATGTTACCAGTAGTCCTGAGTACCCACAGTCAAACGGCCTAGCTGAATGTACAGTAAAATAAGGGCACATCAATTACTAGAGAGGCCAAAGCATGACAAGACCAATGTTTTCTTGAATTTGCTTAATCTCAGAAATATACCCCATGACAATTTACTTGGCTCACCTGCTCAGAGACTTCTATCTAGACAAACCAGAACAACCTTGCCTATCAGTTCCGTTTGTTGGTGCCTAATGCTAAAAACACCAGAGCAATCAAAGTCCAACTATTCATAAATCGTTCATCCCAGAAGTCCTACTATGATGAAATGAGCAGATTTATTCCTCCATTGAAAGATGGAGAGAGAGTGAGTATGCAAATGGTGAAAGGTTTTGATTGAATTGGTCAAGTGAGAAATGTATGCGTCGAGCCGAGATCTTAGTAGAATCTGAGGGTATAGAATACAGAAGAAATCACAGGCATCTTCTTCCAGTGTCTGAATCAATATCGCAACATTGTACCTGTGATACAGACTCTAGATCTCAGAGCAAACCAGACAATGTTCCTGTTGAAGGACATGTCTCAGTACCTATTCCCATTCCTGATGATGTCCCAGATGTCTCTGAAATTGAACATTTATTAAAGACAGTCCCTGTTGCTAAACCCAGTTCTAATTTTTATGTCACATGATCAGGTCGTACTTCCAGACCTAGTATAAAATACACAGCAACCTGGACATGATTGTTTTCACTTGTAATTAGTTCTGTATAATTGCATGTCAAAGGATTATTTCTGTACAACTGCATGTCAATGATTATTGTCATTACTACTACATATGACTTATTTCTCTAAGAGGGAGGATGTAGATCAGTGTGTGTATTGTGACTTTAAGAAGCATTTCAAAGTGAGGGCACGTGCATATAAATAGAGAGCACATGCAGGCAGCAGTGCCATTTTGAGTGAACTGCCAGAGTGTTAACATATATGAGTGCAATAGTCAGTCTGCTTATTAGTTTATCTAAGTTTAAGTTATTAAGCCTCAATCCTGATGTGTTTGTTTGTAATAAAGTTGCTTGAACTGAACCCACAACTATTTGTCTGTTTTATCCTGACCAGACAAGTGACACTAAGCTTAGAGCAGTTAGGTGGCACATCAAATAACACTAATATCAGATCAAGGGATGATCTAACATCCATTATTAACCCTAGACACGATTAAGGTGACTCCTGTAAAACCAAGTCTCAAAACCATAACAGCCAAACCCTAATACAGGTCCTGACAACATGGATTTGCAATTCCCTAATTTCTATTTGACCATCTTAATAGAGATGGGCATCCTGAGACAATGTAGCAATTGTCTCATGTAGTCAGACAACCTTTTAATCCTAAAAGAAATTAACACAGTATGTGAGAGATGTACATAGACAACTTCCTTGGAGGCAAGAACTCACAGAAAAGGTTGTCAAGAACACACACATTACATCCTACACACACACAGACACACACAGACACACACACACACACACACACTGCTCACCCCACACATAGACCTTCTTATGCTAAGGAACATAAAAGAAACCTCACCAAACCTCAAAGACCTCCTAAGCCATCAAATGGCAACACCTATCCTCAGCAATAACTAAAGCAGCACCTAACCCCACACATAACTCTACACCCAATGATCCCCCAAGAACAAAGCACATAAGACAAACAAACACTTTACCTAGTAGTATTGTCATAGGAGATTCTATTGTATTACACTCAGATGCCCCTCTTACCAGCCTGGGCACGGAGAAGATGATGGTTAGTTGCCTATCTGGAGCAGGATCTGCAATGTCATGCATGCGGTTAGTTGCCTATCTGGAGCCAGGATCTGCAATGTCATGCATGCACTCAAGTCACTATGCCACAGGTAAGAATAATTCTATCATAGTCCATGGGGGTGTAAATGACCTGAGATGTACCTCACTGGACTACCGACATTGTAGAGCTGTCTGAAAATGTGTCACAGACAGGTACGTGCCTCGCATTGAGCAGCATTCTACCTTCAATAAGGATGATGCCACAGTATGAACACAAAATGAATGATTTTTAATAATTAGCTTAGTTACTGGTGTCACTCCAGGGGAATCCAGTATCTATCAGCATGGGATGACATGGTTAGCAGACCACATTGTTTTGCCAAGGACGGTCTGACCCGTCCCTCCCTGAGCTTTCAGATATTGGCTAAAACTTTATCCACCCCCTTAGAAGCTTTTTAGGCAATGTCAGAATGTCAAAACTACCAACATAACCAAAAAAAAAAAAACCTCAAAGCAACCTTAAACTGCTCAATCCTAGGATCCTAGAAGCCTCAACAAGAAATTCCACACCCTACAAGCTCTTCTCACTCTGGTAAATGTAGATTGTGCTGTTACTAAGACATGATTTAACACCACATTAAGTACTCTGACTGTGGATGGCTACAGTGCCTTCTGCACATTTAGGCCAATAGCAGCACAGACAGGGGCTAAGGGTAGAGGTGTGTCCCTATACATTAACAACATGTCAGGAACCTTAAAGGTAACACTCATCAGTGTGCAGAACTGATGGTAAATGGTACAACGTTCACTGACCAAGGTGACAAAAGTGAATCTTCTGGCTGATAAATTTAGCTTTAACGTTTCACCTGACTCCAACCCCCCCCCCCACTACCCCCTGTGAAATCCCTTTTAGCATATCCTCTCCAACTATCAGCAGGGAGTAGGTCCTGGAGGTGCTCACTAAGGCCAAAGTTAGTGCTTCAGTGGCCCCCAACAATATTCCTGGTTGCCTCCTAAATAGCCTACAACATGACCTAATAGGACACTTGAGACACTCCAAGTACAGCCTCAAAATTGTTATGTGCTAGGTGAAAGGAAGGCCACAGCAGTCATCCCTCTTCATAAGTGTGGATCATCCACCAATCCAGGGAACTACAGACCCAACAGTCTGACTCCAGGGAACTACAGACCCATCAGTCTGACAAGTCTAATATGCAAAGCTATGGAATGAATTATCATGGAAATGATCTTCAGGGGCATTGGCAACCCATAGGCACTGTATCCATTCTAGCTTAGCTTTTGTCAAGGGAAGGTCTTGCCTACTCAACCTGATAGACATCTTCGAGAGGATCACCAAGGCTATGAATGAGGGGAAAAAGGTGCATACCATCTACCTTGACCTGGCCAAGATGTTCTGTACAATACCCCACTCAGGTATTGTTGACAAACTCTCAGAACTAGGCATAAAGGATCAGTAAGACCACCTCCGATCACCTCCACCAGGAGACCAGTTATCAGTGGAGTACCCCAGACCTCCATGTTGGGTCTGCTCCTCTTTAGCATTTACTTCTTGGAAGTCAAGGCTAATGTCAAAGACCTTGCCTCAGCAAGTTTGCAGATGACTGTAAATTAGGAGCTATAATAGATTCCCCCAATGACACTAACATCTTTCAAGAGGCTCTAACACAAACAAAAGACCAGTGTCAAAGACATGGATTAAAACTCAATGTAAAGAAATGCATTATAGTACCCTTTGGACTGAGAACATATGTAGACAGTAATCTGGCCTTCAGCCAACACATAGCCATGTTAGTAAGAAGATCATTCTATGTCATCCAACTCATAAGTAAGGGTATGGCATCCAGTCCAAGGAAGTTATAGTACCACTCTACTCAGCCCTTATCAAGTCCATCATGGAGTATAATGTCCCCGTAGGCATGTGCTTAATCAGGCAATTTCAACAGTTGAAATGCCCTCAAGGGTTCCTTACCAGAAGAATCCAGTGTATGAATACCCTACCCTACACAGATCGCCTTAAGTTCCTATCTCTGTTCTCAGTCTCCTACAGATTAGTGAGAGGCAATCTATGCCTAGCATATAAGGCATCCTTGGTTCCAGCTTTGATGAATCTCTTGCACATCAACAAAACAAACAGCGCCAGTTACACAAGATCCAAGAACCTGAGCTTTGCCTGCCTGTAACATAAATAGAACATGCTAAAGAGACTGATATGGTCTCAAAGAATCCTTGCACTATGGAATAAGCTCCCCATCTACGTAAAGCAGAGCTCATGTCTGACCCTATTCAAAGGAAACCTTGATCACTGGATGGGAAATTGCAGATTGACCCCCGATCTGGCCCCCATGTCTCTGATGGACAGAGGTCGACAGTAAGTAAACTGATTCTCAATCAACATGCCCCCACATAACCCTTAGCTACCTCTTTACTAACATACCTCTCCATATAGGTGTCCAAGGAACTTGGGGGCAAAACTGGGATGGGGTGCATGGCTAGGCTTGTAAAGACCCTGGTGGTCATTATAAACCTATGAATTTATGAACCATATTTTACAGAAACAATATATGCATCCATCTTGTAAACCATTTAAAATTCAAAATTCAGTCTGCATGCATTATTTCTATAAGCAAGTTACAATATACCTTTGCAGTGGCTTGAAATCAGGCTATCCAATGCATAATGTGGATCCCTTATAACAATATAATGCACAAGCCCTAAACTGTCATTGTGGAGGGATATTTTATATATATGATCTTCATGCATTCTGTCAGCAAAAAGGAATACAAATTGCCACATGGATGAACGTCTGAAAAACTGCAATAAAATCCCTCTCTTGTTTGATACAGTTCATCCTAAACTCATGTATAAACTGTCACAACCTGGACTATCCCCTTCTTCCTTAATGTGGTTTAATAGCTATTTAACTGACAAACTCCAGTCTGTAAAATGACAGAATACTCTCTTTCCCTACCTGCAAGTCTCCACTGGTGTACCCCAAGGCTTTATTCTTGGTCCTCTTTAATATGTTTGTCAATGACCTGTATGCCTCCATAGGTCCAGTCTCTCATACAATATGCTGATAATTCCACGTTTATATGTACATCAAATAACCTGCCTCATTTCCTCCATATCACGCAAGATGCTTTTTCTTCATTTGAGAAATGGCTCTATAGTGCGCAGCTACTAGTCAGCCCTAAAAAAAAAAAGTTACTGCTATTTTCCCCCAATAACATGCTCGATAAAGTGAATTTCAAAATCTTTTCATTAAACAAAACTGAAACTGAAGTAGTCTCTCGTGCAAAACTTCTCAAAGTGATTATAGATGATGTATACTACATTTTGTTTACTTTGATTAGTGTAATTCGTGCATTAAAATTTACTGTTACTTATGGAGCTTTTCTCCCCAGGCCTCCGCTGAAAAAGGACCTGTGTCCAGTCAGACTTTCCCAGTAAACAAATGTTAAATAAATAAATAAATGAAATAATAAAAATAATGTTAAATTTGACCTTGAATTAGCACAAACTGCAGCATCACATAGATTACCACAGTTTATCTCCATACACAACATTATTCCTAAAGCTGATGACTGCCCTGGTTTTACACCTATTCTCCATTTCTATCACCCTAACAGACCACTTCAATCGAATGAACAACATTGTCTGAGGATATATAAATCCCACAACTCCTCTAGCCAAAGACTCCACTCAAACTCCTTTCACTAAAAATAGAATTTTATCCCTCTGCAAATTAGATCTACCTCTAACCTCTCCGGCTTCAAACTACTAAAAGACCACCTAAATAAAGCCTGGATCTGCTCCTACACTGCCCCAGGCAGAATTAGTCACTCCTTCCTTCCAGCCTAGCATACATTGACTATGTTCAGAGAAGGAATTAAAATAATCTATTTCCTAGATAGAGGACAAATATATTTTTGCCAAGGCTATATTATCTAGTCATCTCTGTCCTAAAGAGTGTATTAAGTGTGCTTAATGTCCTGTCTGTGAACTGCAACTTGTGAATACTTTTAAACTATTGACAATGTTCTTCTTCAGCTTGCTACAGCTGTCCGGATATTTGCGCTATGTATGTATAAGTTCACACTGTATGAACTGAAGTTGAATTTTTACTTAGTTAACATATCATTTTTCTGTATTGGGTTTTATAATAACTTTATTTAACTGTAACCATATTATGTCAATGTAGAGCTTTTCTCCCAGGTCCTCCACTGAAAATGGGATATTATCCCAGATGGACTTTCCTGGTAAACATATTTCAAATAAATAAATGTCAAATAAAATAAAATAAATAAATTGCTGCCTTGCTGTAAAACCTGTACTGGGGGACATTGTCAAGCCTTACCCAATATATTTCACTGCCATTTTTACCCCAAGCATTTGCTACAGACAGTTCCACACATTCTGGTGAAAGGTGTTAATTACTTCAGCCATTACATCTGGTAAAACAGTGATTTTTTTTGTTTTTGTTATTGTTGTTCAAAAGCATGAACATTTTAATGGAAGGTTCTTCTGAAAGATATAGTAATTCAAGATTCAAGCCTTAATGAAAAGAAGCAGATCTTCATTTTCACTGATTTTTTTTAAGCCTTGCTAATTAAATATTTGCTTCATTCCCTAAAGCTTTTAAGCAGCTTTCTTTTCACCACATTTTCTGTAACTGTTCCTCTTTGTTGCTAGATGGCATTCAGTTTCCCTACAATCTGCACAGTTTTGACAGGACTGTACTCCATAGTTTCTGGTTTGGACAGGGCGTTGTCCATCTAATTGGATAATTTCTCTATTTGATGAAAGACCTTTTGAGGTGGTAACTTAATGCTGGGGAATAAAAGCACTGGAGTTGCAGTAATAAATCTGGAAATTTCATAGCATTTTTTTCACTCCTTCTTACACAATGTAGTGACCTCACAACTTTTAATTAACATCCAAATTATTTCATGATCACAACCTGCATATTTTTGTGTTGAAATGGCAATATATCAAGCAAACTACACACAGACTCCAGTGCTAACAGAGAAGCAAGCAGTCCGTCAGATAACAAAGTGACCCCTTTGTTATCTTTGAAGAAAAATTATTTTCTGCCTACACAATTATTTTAGACTTAAGAACATTACTTGTGACATCATAATTTTAACTCTCTCCTCCCTGAGCTTGCGCTAGTGTGAAATATTACTTGAAAAGGTCAAAGAGAAACCAGGTCATAAATTCTTTGCAGGGTGGCCATGAAATCGATGAATTATTGCCTTGGGGCACGCTTCATTACCATTCAGTTAAATAGCTGAAAAATACTGGAAACCTTTTAAGGATTCTGCAAAGGACCATGGAAAATATTGTTTTATATATTATATACTGTTGACTTCTTTAACGGAGTCTTTCTTTCCTTTCTGAATGAATTGTACATGTCATTATTACTGGTCAACACCAGGGGTCACAGCGCAACACATCCTTGATGAGTTTTCACATGTGTCTGGGAAGCTTTCTTTTCCTTTTAGATGCTTAGTCCTTCCTTCCTAACAGGTCAAGAATTGAGCAGCCTGAGTCTGTACTGATATAAGTCACCCTGTGTCACAAGCAGTAATTAAGCTGCTGAACTCACTCATAAGTTCTTTTAGCAAGTACTTTAAAAGTAAAAGGATGATGAAGCTGTGCCCTTCTCCAAGTGGACATTTCCCATCCTAGGAAACCACAGCTGGCACAGCTGTGCCAATGGACAAGTCTGGTGCATTAGTGCTGACACATCCATGTTGATGGTCAGTACTTGAATGTCCATGCTATGACAGTTGTAGTTATGGTCAATCCTGGAGGACTAACATCATGCAGCTTTGCTGATGGTCAGTCCTGGAATATCAGTACTAGTTATATCTGTGCTAATAGTCAGTGGTGGAACACTAACACTGTTGTCCTGATGGTCAGTCCTGGAATATCAGTACTAGTTATATCTGTGCTAATAGTCAGTGGTGGAACACTAACACTGTTGTCCTGATGGTCAGTCCTGGAATATCAGTACTAGTTATATCTGTGCTAATAGTCAGTGGTGGAACACTAACACTGTTGTCCTGATGGTCAGTCCTGGAATATCAGTACTAGTTATATCTGTGCTAATAGTCAGTGGTGGAACACTAACACTGTTGTCCTGATGGTCAGTCCTGGAATATCAGTACTAGTTATATCTGTGCTAATAGTCAGTGGTGGAACACTAACACTGTTGTCCTGATGGTCAGTCCTGGAATATCAGTACTAGTTATATCTGTGCTAATAGTCAGTGGTGGAACACTAACACTGTTGTCCTGATGGTCAGTCCTGGAATATCAGTACTAGTTATATCTGTGCTAATAGTCAGTGGTGGAACACTAACACTGTTGTCCTGATGGTCAGTCCTGGAATATCAGTACTAGTTATATCTGTGCTAATAGTCAGTGGTGGAACACTAACACTGTTGTCCTGATGGTCAGTCCTGGAATATCAGTACTAGTTATATCTGTGCTAATAGTCAGTGGTGGAACACTAACACTGTTGTCCTGATGGTCAGTCCTGGAATATCAGTACTAGTTATATCTGTGCTAATAGTCAGTGGTGGAACACTAACACTGTTGTCCTGATGGTCAGTCCTGGAATATCAGTACTAGTTATATCTGTGCTAATAGTCAGTGGTGGAACACTAACACTGTTGTCCTGATGGTCAGTCCTGGAATATCAGTACTAGTTATATCTGTGCTAATAGTCAGTGGTGGAACACTAACACTGTTGTCCTGATGGTCAGTCCTGGAATATCAGTACTAGTTATATCTGTGCTAATAGTCAGTGGTGGAACACTAACACTGTTGTCCTGATGGTCAGTCCTGGAATATCAGTACTAGTTATATCTGTGCTAATAGTCAGTGGTGGAACACTAACACTGTTGTCCTGATGGTCAGTCCTGGAATATCAGTACTAGTTATATCTGTGCTAATAGTCAGTGGTGGAACACTAACACTGTTGTCCTGATGGTCAGTCCTGGAATATCAGTACTAGTTATATCTGTGCTAATAGTCAGTGGTGGAACACTAACACTGTTGTCCTGATGGTCAGTCCTGGAATATCAGTACTAGTTATATCTGTGCTAATAGTCAGTGGTGGAACACTAACACTGTTGTCCTGATGGTCAGTCCTGGAATATCAGTACTAGTTATATCTGTGCTAATAGTCAGTGGTGGAACACTAACACTGTTGTCCTGATGGTCAGTCCTGGAATATCAGTACTAGTTATATCTGTGCTAATAGTCAGTGGTGGAACACTAACACTGTTGTCCTGATGGTCAGTCCTGGAATATCAGTACTAGTTATATCTGTGCTAATAGTCAGTGGTGGAACACTAACACTGTTGTCCTGATGGTCAGTCCTGGAATATCAGTACTAGTTATATCTGTGCTAATAGTCAGTGGTGGAACACTAACACTGTTGTCCTGATGGTCAGTCCTGGAATATCAGTACTAGTTATATCTGTGCTAATAGTCAGTGGTGGAACACTAACACTGTTGTCCTGATGGTCAGTCCTGGAATATCAGTACTAGTTATATCTGTGCTAATAGTCAGTGGTGGAACACTAACACTGTTGTCCTGATGGTCAGTCCTGGAATATCAGTACTAGTTATATCTGTGCTAATAGTCAGTGGTGGAACACTAACACTGTTGTCCTGATGGTCAGTCCTGGAATATCAGTACTAGTTATATCTGTGCTAATAGTCAGTGGTGGAACACTAACACTGTTGTCCTGATGGTCAGTCCTGGAATATCAGTACTAGTTATATCTGTGCTAATAGTCAGTGGTGGAACACTAACACTGTTGTCCTGATGGTCAGTCCTGGAATATCAGTACTAGTTATATCTGTGCTAATAGTCAGTGGTGGAACACTAACACTGTTGTCCTGATGGTCAGTCCTGGAATATCAGTACTAGTTATATCTGTGCTAATAGTCAGTGGTGGAACACTAACACTGTTGTCCTGATGGTCAGTCCTGGAATATCAGTACTAGTTATATCTGTGCTAATAGTCAGTGGTGGAACACTAACACTGTTGTCCTGATGGTCAGTCCTGGAATATCAGTACTAGTTATATCTGTGCTAATAGTCAGTGGTGGAACACTAACACTGTTGTCCTGATGGTCAGTCCTGGAATATCAGTACTAGTTATATCTGTGCTAATAGTCAGTGGTGGAACACTAACACTGTTGTCCTGATGGTCAGTCCTGGAATATCAGTACTAGTTATATCTGTGCTAATAGTCAGTGGTGGAACACTAACACTGTTGTCCTGATGGTCAGTCCTGGAATATCAGTACTAGTTATATCTGTGCTAATAGTCAGTGGTGGAACACTAACACTGTTGTCCTGATGGTCAGTCCTGGAATATCAGTACTAGTTATATCTGTGCTAATAGTCAGTGGTGGAACACTAACACTGTTGTCCTGATGGTCAGTCCTGGAATATCAGTACTAGTTATATCTGTGCTAATAGTCAGTGGTGGAACACTAACACTGTTGTCCTGATGGTCAGTCCTGGAATATCAGTACTAGTTATATCTGTGCTAATAGTCAGTGGTGGAACACTAACACTGTTGTCCTGATGGTCAGTCCTGGAATATCAGTACTAGTTATATCTGTGCTAATAGTCAGTGGTGGAACACTAACACTGTTGTCCTGATGGTCAGTCCTGGAATATCAGTACTAGTTATATCTGTGCTAATAGTCAGTGGTGGAACACTAACACTGTTGTCCTGATGGTCAGTCCTGGAATATCAGTACTAGTTATATCTGTGCTAATAGTCAGTGGTGGAACACTAACACTGTTGTCCTGATGGTCAGTCCTGGAATATCAGTACTAGTTATATCTGTGCTAATAGTCAGTGGTGGAACACTAACACTGTTGTCCTGATGGTCAGTCCTGGAATATCAGTACTAGTTATATCTGTGCTAATAGTCAGTGGTGGAACACTAACACTGTTGTCCTGATGGTCAGTCCTGGAATATCAGTACTAGTTATATCTGTGCTAATAGTCAGTGGTGGAACACTAACACTGTTGTCCTGATGGTCAGTCCTGGAATATCAGTACTAGTTATATCTGTGCTAATAGTCAGTGGTGGAACACTAACACTGTTGTCCTGATGGTCAGTCCTGGAATATCAGTACTAGTTATATCTGTGCTAATAGTCAGTGGTGGAACACTAACACTGTTGTCCTGATGGTCAGTCCTGGAATATCAGTACTAGTTATATCTGTGCTAATAGTCAGTGGTGGAACACTAACACTGTTGTCCTGATGGTCAGTCCTGGAATATCAGTACTAGTTATATCTGTGCTAATAGTCAGTGGTGGAACACTAACACTGTTGTCCTGATGGTCAGTCCTGGAATATCAGTACTAGTTATATCTGTGCTAATAGTCAGTGGTGGAACACTAACACTGTTGTCCTGATGGTCAGTCCTGGAATATCAGTACTAGTTATATCTGTGCTAATAGTCAGTGGTGGAACACTAACACTGTTGTCCTGATGGTCAGTCCTGGAATATCAGTACTAGTTATATCTGTGCTAATAGTCAGTGGTGGAACACTAACACTGTTGTCCTGATGGTCAGTCCTGGAATATCAGTACTAGTTATATCTGTGCTAATAGTCAGTGGTGGAACACTAACACTGTTGTCCTGATGGTCAGTCCTGGAATATCAGTACTAGTTATATCTGTGCTAATAGTCAGTGGTGGAACACTAACACTGTTGTCCTGATGGTCAGTCCTGGAATATCAGTACTAGTTATATCTGTGCTAATAGTCAGTGGTGGAACACTAACACTGTTGTCCTGATGGTCAGTCCTGGAATATCAGTACTAGTTATATCTGTGCTAATAGTCAGTGGTGGAACACTAACACTGTTG